>NC_047027.1:16309900-16609900 GCF_902652985.1 Pecten maximus
GCTAAATCAGATAACAAATCTGCTTTTTGACTCCTCCCCTTTTCACCTAGTGATTTTGATTCATTAGGTATATGTTTCGATGGCAAATATTACTTTGACAAATGCTTACCCATGGGTGCATCGATTAGCTGTACTATGTTTGAGAAATGTTATACATTTCTCAATTGGCTTATCATAAAGATATCTAGAAACCCAAATATTCTTCATTATTAAGATGATTTTCTGTTCGGTGGGGTACCGGAAACATCTCAGTGTTTGGACACGCTAGTACAGTTTAGGGATATTACCTCGGAGAAAGGGATTCCATAATCAGAAGATAAGACTGTAGGGCCATGCACTTGCTTGAGTTTTTTAGGTGTAGAATTCGACACTGCTGACATGGTTATGAGATTACCTAGGGAACTAATATCGGAGTTGGTCAAACAGCTTCAACAATTGTTAAATTCTACTAAGGTAACATTACGCGAGGTACAGTCGATGATAGGCTTGCTTAATTTTGCCTATAGGGTAATATAACCGGGGGAGCCTTTTATAGACGCATGATTGACGCTATCTCTGGTTACGAGAAATCCCATTACAAAATCAGAGCTACAGCAAGAATGAAAGCAGACATAGGTATTTGGATTTTGCAAAATTACAACGGTGTTACAGTTATACCAGAAAGGCTCTGGATATCTGACACTTCACTAGACGTTTTTACTGATAGTGCTGGGAGTCTGGGTAGAGGATTTTGCATTTATTTTGGAGGGCTTTGGTCCTATGGGACATGGCCCACATCATGGGCTGAGTCAGGGTCATTGAAAGATATAACCTTTTTGGAGCTATTTCCTATATGTGTAGCCATGTCACTTTGGAGCAATAGACTTCAAAACAAAAAAAGTATTATTTCACATAGACAATGAGGCAGTTGTTCGTATACTCAATAATAAGACCTCAAAGTCCATATCAGTGATGTCATTGATACGCCCACTGGTTTTATTAACCTTACGGTTTAATGTTACCATTAGAGCAGAACATATTCCAGGTAAACATAATGTTATTGCCGATGCTATTTTCCCGCAAACACTGGTCAAGGTTTCGCAGAGTAACTCCAGCAGCTGCATCGGTTCCAACCCCAGTCCCTGCCCATCTTTGGAAGATCTAAGGCAAGAGGAGAAGAATTGTTTTCATATGCAATGGCTAGGAGCACCTGGTCCACATACGATAATGCTACACAGCTTTTTCAAGAATTCAGGACTCTGTATAATTAAGCAAATCTGTGGTCCATCTCCCCAGATAAATTCTAATTATTTCCTATTTATCAGTTCAGAATTATTCTCCTGTCACGATTACGTCATATCTTAGTGGGTTAGACTATCAACATAAAATACAGGGTTTGGAGGATACCATCCTAATTGTCATAAAACGAAACATGTTTAGAGGGGATGAGGCGTTGTAATAAATCCGTTGACAGTCGCTTGCCCATAACCTTGAAATTACTAGGACAGATTGTATTTTCATTAAGGTCTGTTTCTGCATCAGCATTTACTTTAACATTTTTGGGTTCCTGAGGGTAGGAGAAGTTACAGCTTCAAATCAGGGTAGGACAGACCCACGCCCTTTAGCCCTTGGAGATGTAGTACTATCAAGGTAACCTACATTTGTAGTTTACATGTTGAAATGAGAATTAGGATGTCAAAAACTGATCAAAGGGGGGAATCCGTCACTGCATCTATAGGTACATTTAGCTGTAACTACATGTGTCCTGTAATATTATTACAAAAGTACTTGACAGTTCGACCAAGGTCAACAAACCCTCAGTTATTTATACATTTAACTCTCCACTTACCATGTATCAATTTTCAGCTGTTTTAAAAAAGCATTAGTCTTTACCGGGGTAGCAGTTGCCAATTATAGGTCACATTAACTTCGTATAGGTGCAGCGACTGAGGCTGCTCTCAAAGGGGTTCCCGATAGCTCTATTAAGACTTGGGGTCGCTGGAGCTTAAACGATTATACACGGAATATTAGAATTCCACCAGCTACAACTTTTAATTGAGCTACTATGTCAAACTTAGTTATAAAATCCTAACTGGTGAAGCTGGTGGCTAACTTTGACATAGTAGTATATTGAAATATATAAACTAGGCTGGATGTAAATAAATGTATACAGGCCTCAGACAATCCATATTCTTTTCAGTTATTGGGGGATATTTTCAACTATGGAAATGTTTATCAATTTCAAATGGGGTACAGTAACTATGATCAATTATAGATCATCTACTCCATGTCGCGGTTTTATAAGGGGCGGGGGCAGAACCCAGAAAGAGTCAGAGGGGACAGCATGAGGTCAGCCGGCTAATTACTC
The DNA here is from genome assembly GCF_902652985.1 of Pecten maximus. Classification (NCBI taxonomy): domain Eukaryota; kingdom Metazoa; phylum Mollusca; class Bivalvia; order Pectinida; family Pectinidae; genus Pecten; species Pecten maximus. Next base: position 16,312,248 of record NC_047027.1, read on the forward strand.
TAGTCACCCCTGCTGTACATCAGCTCAGTGGCAGGTAAGGGCTTATGTGTTACCACAGGGCCCACTCATCCTTCAGGTTCCTAAGGAGGAGAGTTTTATATCCACCTTTGTTACCATTGGAGGCATGTGGTTATAAGATTCATATCAATGAGAGTTTTGGTTAACGGTTTACACTGTGTGTCTTAGACTCGCTCAGTGTAACCTAGTGGGTTTAGATCATCTGTAGTACCACAGAAGGTGCTGGTATTGCCCGGTTTTTGGCTACCAGTACTCTTTCTGGGATTCTGATATAATGATGCCATATTTCTCCATTCGATTGTAATATGATAAGTTTAATATACCCACAATTATCCATAATTTTAGTTGAATTGTTATTTACTTATTCTGACCATTAACAGACTATTTAACACTTGTGATTAAATTAATGGACTACGTGACACATGTGATTCAATTAATAGACTACGTAACACTTGTGATTAAATTAATAGACTACGTAACACTTGTGATAAAATTAATAGACTACGTAACACTTGTGATTAAATTAATAGACTACGTTACACTTGTGATAAAATTAATGGACTACGTAACACTTGTGATAAAATTAATAGACTACGTAACACTTGTGATAAAATTAATGGACTACGTAACACTTGTGATAAAATTAATAGACTACGTAACACTTGTGATGAAATTAATAGACTACGTAACACTTGTGATTAAATTAATAGACTACGTAACACTTGTGATTAAATTAATAGACTACGTAACACTTGTGATAAAATTAATAGACTACGTAACACTTGTGATTAAATTCATAGACTACGTAACACTTGTGATTAAATTAATGTACTACGTGACACATGTGATTAAATTAATGGACTACGTGACACATGTGATAAAAATATTACACTATGTAACACTTGTGATAAAAGTAATACATTATTACAGTATGCAATGAGGAACGCTAGAAATGCACCTATTTATTTCCCTTTTTTGATGTTTTTTCGAGATGCATAACTAACTGCTTTACTAATCATGTATACCAAGTTTCGTTAAGATCGGAGTAATGCTTTTGAATGGGGTTGTCCGGACAACTGTTGCTAGACAGACAGACAGACGGACGGACGGAGGGTAAACCTAAAGTCCCCCCGTTTTTTCAAACGGCAGGGGACTAAAAAGATGAGTCCAGTTCTCATGGACATGCCTCTCAAGTTTAATTAGGGAGCTCAATAAAAATCGAAAAATCGTTTTGTTTTTATTTCAAAATCGTAATATAGGAGATATTAAGAATCGTTTTCTGCCAACTCAACACAAAACAAAACAAACGAAAATGGGCATTTGTGTGTTCTTTATGAAATGACTTCGCACTTGAACGAAAAAGTTATGGTCCAAACATGTCTGGTGTCATACCTGAAAAATAAAGTGAACAAATTAATATAATCCAACCTTTCACAATGAACACAAAAACATGTTATAGCATTAAAAGCAATCACCTGTCTCAGTTGTGAGTTGTGGTGTATTCTGTCTTTGTCTGTCTGTTTTTGTTTTGACGATATGATAAATTTTCAACAGGGATACACCCTGCACATCAAACAGTTCCATTTCATGTTATGATTACGACATATTTACAAACAGAAACTATGTGTGCCCGGGCGAAGGATACTTACTTTGTTTCAGTGTAAAGCAATCGTTCTAGTTACAATTATCCCCGATACAACATGAACTACACATAAGTAATCCATCTCGTTCTACAGAACGACCGTTATGAGCAAAGGCTGCACAAGTCTGAAACATAGATTTTGTTCAATACTTTCAATTCTTAACACTGATACATATTAACTTTTAAACTTATATCTGGATCTTATTCCTGTATACTTTGTCCGTACAGTTTTAATAATTTGTAATATACATATCGGAATGATATAGTATGTATATTACTTGTATATAACTTAAACTTACTCGATCATAAGATTCAATGTCCTTCAATTTCACCATCTATTTTAGGTTTATTGACTATGCATTTCCTAAAAAACAATAATAATGCCAAAGAATGTCGATCGGATATGTTCTGTAGCCCTTGGTATCGAAGGCACTACATGCTCTTCATTATCAACAGCTTTACCCAAACTTTGCTGACAACGTAACAAGAACGGGTAGATTATTGGTAGTCTGATAATTGTATCCATTGTTTTATAGTAACAGCACCGCGCTTCCACTACCTATAATGTCTATATGGCCAAGTTGCTATGATTTTCAAAGCCTTATTCTCATTATCACTATTTTGGTGACAGCTGTCAACCATTAACGATGCAATTAACAACAAAAAGTTTAATGATGAAAGCTGATGAAGACATTGGGCGAAGTTGTGCGGTTGACATCATGATATCATTCAATTATGCGATGTAAAATCACAAATGTTCTATTATCCATTTGTTTGTCTTAATAAGGATGAATATCATATGATTTTGCCCTGGTTTTTACTCTAATAACATGCAATAAAAATGCAGCTTCATTGTGTTAACCTCCTTTGGTGCTCTTTCTAAGCTAATATATCTTATTCAAATAAATGTGATGTATTTATTATCAATGTCGATTTCAGTATAATAAACTGAGAATGTACAGCCTTTTATAACATTTCATGTTATATATTCAATGTAATATCCCGATCATAGCATACAAAATTGTTAATACACACAATTCCCTTGTATTTTCACAACGATTTCTTCGCATAAATAATATATTGAGGGTTAAATTTTAGAAAAGATATGTTCTAAGATATTCACTTACCGATTTCGACATGCATCCAAATGAATATCGTAGTAAATTTGCGTCAACAAATAAGTTGTTACTACAAACCTAAAAAAAAATGTTCAAACTTATATAATTGAAATACTTCAATACAAGAATTAATTGTTCTCAATGAATGAACTACTTCAAATTAAAAAAAAGTTCTACATAATTGAAATACTATAAATTTATTATTTTTTTCTTATATTTATATTTTTCTACGTACTTCTAACGTAAAAAACTATTCTACATAATTAAAATACTGCATTTGTACGAACATAAAATAGTTGTTCTATGTAATTTAAATACTACTAACCTTAAACAACAATTGTTCAACGTATATGAAAATAAGTTCGGTAAATCAGTTTCAATGATGCAAAAAGCACCACATAATTAGGTATGTTATAACCGGAGTTCTGTATATAGCATTGCAGAAAATGACATAGACAGCCTTGTTTTGACACTTTTGATTTATTCTAGCTATTTCCTTTTGTTTCACTTATATAGTCCGACAGCCGACAAAAAAGTTTGATATGTTTGTGAAAATACGGAACAGCTTCAAAAACTATGTCAAGCAACCTTATTCAAATATCATCGTCTTCCAAACCTATGGTTAATTTTATTATAGGTCAGACAGCTCATAGCAAGCGGATTACATAAGACCTTTTTGGGGTTTTTTTTCCAAATTTGGAAGAAAAAAATAATTTGACCTCACAATGGTACAACGCTACGGCCCTTTTCGTCATCAATCATACATTGGTATCATAAGTACAATTGACATATTCCATGTTGCAAAAAGGGAGATAAATCCTTCTAACTTTAAAATTTGGAAATATTAATGGTTTATATGACTTAAAAAGTAATAATTATGATACTATTATTTCAAATAGTTATTATACGATTACTTATAATATTCATGAAACTATTATTCATAATAAATATGATACAATGTTTCTATCGCGGTCGATATATCTCGGACTGTTCTCGTTCCCGATAAATGCAATCTCCTTTGTTGCAGTCATCTCCAACACAGCATGAGCTACATATAGTATGAGGGGATACGTCTCTTCCTGGGTGACCGCTTACCTTGTTAGCAGTATATGCTGCACAAAGCTGAAATATGGAAATATTTAATTTTGATATTCAATATATTCCGTTGTGGGAAGTATAGCCTCCTCTCGATCTTCTAAACACTGTTTTAAGATAAAAAAACAAACGTTCTTTGAATGTTTTCAATGGATTGAAATTTAGATACAGTACAACCAAAATGAATTAGTCAAAGTCAAGGTCGTTTCAATTGTCAAACTAACTGAAGTGTCATATTCAACGTTTTTTAATGTGTACTTTTTCGTCTGTTGTTTTGATGTAACATAGCATGGTTGATTTTGTTGAGATATTCGGTTTCAAATTAATCCTGAAACAAGTTATGTAGAACCTGCGTACATAGTTTCGATAACATAGCCGATACCATATTATAAATGTTTCATCTCGTACTGTAAACCTGGAAATAATAAGCGAGAGGGAAGTTTACGCTAATTACACGAAGTCCTTTTGATCGCGAAAAATTTCCGCCTCGTGTATTATTTTGATATCAATTTCCATAATCTCGAACTACAAACGAAGGCGAATCGATCGCGAAAATTACCCCAACGCGTATAGTTTACATATCGAAATCGCGAAATTAACCCCCCGCGAAAATAACCACCATAGGGATACTGACACACTCCCGATTTCCCGTTCCATATTTAAACAAAAAACATGATTTCTTGAATATTTATTAAAAGTAATTTCTTTTTGCAAAATATTTCAGGCTTCAACTCCATAACCTGCCAGACAAATATCTTGATTGTACATCTTGGTTCATCAAAATATGTCTTTCCGGTGTTTTAAATACAGCCACAGAGTTACCTTTAATATGAGTCCAAGTCTGTTTGTTTGCAAGCCTAGTTTGTTGTCGTCTGAGCACCAAACATTTGGGTTTTAGCTGTTTTAGTAATCATCGATCATGTCATTGCTAACAGTTGGTTTTCAAATGAGTTTCTCGAATGTTATCGCAATAATCACTCATTTGGTTAATTGGAAGTCGATGAAGTGATTTAAGACGATTGATTAAGATGATTGGATATTTTGCTTTTGTTTAACTTCTACACTTCAGTCCAAGAATACAAATACAATGCATTTAGGCCCACGGTTTTAGTAACTATAGAACAATACCTGGAGATTTCCTTTTTAATGAAAACGAGAAATTATTGAGAAATGGACTCACATGTTTCGACTCACATCCAAAGGAATATCGGAGTAACCCATTGATTACATAAATCTGGTTTCCACACACCTAAAATATTCACTACATTAGAATTTTTGGAAATTCAAAACGTCAGAAAATAAAGAATATGAGCACATCCCTTGTAAATTATGATTACTTACGAAATGAACTAATGTTAAACGAGATGTCAAATTTCAACAGTTTATAAAGTTCTGGCCACAGTATCTACTATTCAAATAAGCAATGTTCACCATTAGCTATTAGAATAATTTGTTTGTCTTTCTTATTAATTTTCTTCCAGGAAATCTTTTAAATCAGCGTATTAAAGATGTAACATACGATACAATAACACATATACTTGAAGAGGTCTTTTATATTTAAATACAACAAAATGTAAAAGGGAAGTTGTACCTCCGTTTCCTGACAAGTAACACGTTGTGTACATGAACTTTCGCTTGAAACATAGTCACAATGCAGGCACCTATAGGTTGATTCCGTGCCTAAAATTGCGACCAGAACAAACATTGAATAAATATGGTCGAGTAGAATTCTATGTAATCTGTGGTTTTCATTCGATATTTGTCATCATGACGTCTCTTTAACTGTATAACTTTAACTGTATCATGATACTTTTAAGGCGGTGTGATCAATGATATTGCGTTACGTTCTGCAGAACCTAATGATGAAAGAATCGACACTCCAAATCTAAGAGAACGGATAAAGAGGTTGACTCACGTGGCTTTTAATCAAGCAATTCTTAAACGTTCTGAGCGGGAAAAGACCTAAATGCATGTGCCCTACCGGCCCCACCGAAGATAGTATCTGTAACCTTGACCTAAAACAACGAAACGTATATCTGTCCGGGATAATCTGGTTGCTTATTATTCCGTGAAGTTTGATTAAGCCTCTAGAATGCTGACAAACTTCAATGCTACGTACATACGTACAAGATGTATGAAGAGGATACCTACATGTATGGTCGTCCTGGTTTCACAGGTAAGAGAATTATACGTAACGATTATAATATGTTGTACAAAAATTGATAGACTATTTTCTTTTTCTTCAAAAGCATTATTTTCCGTATGAATTTCTATGGTAATTTTACCAATTATTATTATTATCAACTCACTTAATATGGATCTACAGAGCTGCTCCTGACATCTTGGTCCTGTGCAGCATTGTCCACATGGATCTATACGTCTTTTCCTATGTAATAACGCCTCCATGACTCTGCAAAGCTGCACAAAATATCATTGCATCATTTAATCATTAACATCACCTCGGTAATTCTCGGAATATTTCGCAAGAATGACATTTACTAACGAAATGAAACATGAATTTACTTCTAAATCCTCAATAAAGTTTCACAATGTTGGAATAATGTTGTAATTATCATAGCATACGCTTGTGATCATGCTTGTATCATTCAAAATTGTAAACATTACATGTCCCTGGTTGTTTTGAGGACTTATAATCCCGTACATTTACATCATAAAAAATGGCAGGCTTCAAACTCAGTTATCATAACACTCCTGAAATCATTTCTTTTTTTTTATTATTCAAACTGTATCTAAAAGGTTTGCCTTCCTTTTGTATCGTCTGAAATATTAAGAAGACACCAACATGTGTAAAACAACGCATAATTTCAATACATTAAGATTTCGATTTACATCTTAAGCTAACCACCCAAAAAACAATCACCAGTAGGAAACTCACTGCTTGGGTGCGGCATCCGGCATTGTACCGAGTTTCTGCGAGGCTGTTTACGTATTTTTCCAGAAAACATTCCTAGAAATAAAAAATTAAAATAAAAAATTAAAATAAAAAACAGATCATCAAAATATTTGTTTTTTTGATCAAAGACCACTTTGATCGGTATAATGATGAAACGTTTCAAACTCCTGTACATTATATCTCTATAGGTCGGGAAATTCATGATTTCTTTTTCTGTTTCCCACCGCAGGGTTGGTTAAGTATAATGTATGTATTCTGTGTAACTATTTTTCGTTACATAAATAATACCAAGAAGGAAACAATAAAAATTGTCGTAATATCTGTGATCAATTTGTCATTTATATTTACTCGACTTTCCTTTTTTTTCTTTTACTAGTTACGTTAAGGCGTCCATAAGTAATAAGAAATGTAAAATTGTATGAAATTGCATGTGAATTGGGTACAATGGTTACGTTAAGGCATCCGGAAGAAATAAGAAATGTACAATTGTATTAAGTTTCATGAGCATTGGGTACAATAGTTACGTAAAGGCATCCGGAAGTAATAAGAAATGTTAAATTGTATGAAGTTTCATGACAATTGAGTACAGAATCCAATCAGCAGAGTAAGAACGTTAAACATTCTATTAAAAGTATTGTATGACCCCATTTTATTCCTGTGTGTTTTATCACTACCACATACAAGATACTACGTTGATAAACAGGTTTATGAGAAGTCAAGTTATCTGCAAGCTGACATCTTAAACAGACCGAATACAAGGTGTTTCAAGTATGAAGTTTTATATAAGACAATTCGACAGAGCGTTAATAGAGGTATGGAAAGTCGAGAGATTTACACCTAAATTATCCCAACAAAGCACAGTTATTATGTATATATTTAAATGCAAATGTATTACTTCCATTGTCCTGCTTGCTTTGTAGAACATATTTTTTAAAACTTGTACACAGGAAGATAATTCCAAAGTTTAAACGAAGTTGTTTTTTTTCCTCAATATCGATAAAGCGAGGAATTACTAATTACTATCAATGAAATGTGATAAAAATATTAAATACAGTACCTCACCAGCATTGCATGCTATTGTTGCATTCCGACAGGTAGAGAGATCAGCTGCATCGTTACATAGCCAGCAATGGTCTATACAATGCACTGCGGATAGAAAGAACTACTAATTAATTGAAAGTGATAGGAAGTAAATTAAATTTTCTCTGACTGACATCAACATTATTAGAAGAACTTAATTTTATACCTCAAAATGAAAATAATATTCAATGGCATTTTAGTTACACATGATAAATAGTTTCACTTAACTACAATTTTACATTGTAAGTTTCACAGAATGCATTTTGTTACTACGTATTGGTTTGTATCATTTATTTCATGATCAAGGATTTTAAACAGCTCTACCATTAAAATATGATTTGAAGGAAAACCTTTTAAATTCGATTTTAGAGGTATCAGGATAATATTGAATGAATTCTTGAGTTCTAAAATATCACTGAATGGTCGACAGCTTATTTTCTATTGCCGTTATGTAAGTATGTTAACTACTAATAAGACGAGTCCAATTTTCAGATCCAGAAAAAGAAACCCTAATAATACATGATAAAAAAAAAATGAAAAAAAAAAAAAACCAGGATAAGTTTTTACCGTCATATATTATTTGGCTGTGAGTAAAATATGGCGATCGCTTAGTGTTGAAAAAAATACTAATATGCAGTTATATACATTTTTTATTCTTATTTATTCAATATGGTGGACTTTTGATTGTTTAAATGCCATATTGATTTTTATTAATACAATCCATATTGATTTTTGGTAATAAATTAGTGTAACGATCACCTTATGTTTATAAAAAACGTATATATGATTCATCTGTGAACCAGATTGCATTTTGTCAATAAATGCAATCTGTCGATTGTATGGTAAATCGCTTACAATCAGGTGCAAATATAGGTCAGTATATATAGACAAAAAATAATCCTTCGGCTAAACATAAAGATCGTGCATGTACTAAAAGAATTGATGAATTACATCGATCGAACACTTGGAAGTTGTCCTGTTTCTTTAATGTCCTAAAGGATTATGCTACTTGAAATTTAACTTTTTGAAAATTTATATATATTTACATCGAACAAATACATGTATGTATGTTAAGAGTTGGACATGGCATTCAACAGCTGTTATATCTATGTTTATGTTCTCACGATAAGTCCAGAGAAGTTAACAGATATCAATCGACAGAAAACTCCCTTCATTATTCACCTAAAGCTGATATGCCACACCTCGCTTCAAAAATATTAGCATTTATTTTCTTGTAATAAATGCCTGTTATTTTTTATGGATCTCTTGTTTGGGTTATTTCCTTTTGATCAGTGAGTAGTCTAATTTGAACAGTTAGTCTAGAGTTATCGTTCTTGAAATTCTACTTCCTGTTGGTACATGCGAGGGAAAATATCAATCAAGCTATTTTGGTGGTAATGTATCCTCATTATTGTTTATGCTATTGAAAATTTCATTCAATTTAATACGGTGAATATGTTGAGAATGTTTTTAAGATGGATGAATCACGATTGTTGTTGGATGTTAGGCAGATTTTGGCATATTGATTAATAATCGAGAAGCGAAAATATTTGACCCACTTTGCATGGCGAGATGCCGTTGTCTGGTAAATCAATCATTCTGCTATTTCTATAACGTATTACATCGTTGCTTATGAAGCCATCCTTAATGTATTTGTTAAGTCATGCAACACTTCACTTCGTATGATATTTGAGTTTGTGAACAAAATTTTTGAATTACGACTTGTGTGAAAATTTAACGGGGGTCGTCTCAAAAGCAAAAAATATTATAACGGTACAGAATGGAAAGTTGAAAAAAGGACATCGTGATAAAAGTACCTGATATATCGTCACGGAATTATTCTTCGGCAGAGAGTTCGGTATTTATCATTTTCTACTTCGACGTCTTCGTATTTGGAGACAAGTTTTTATTTGGGGGTCGTTTCAAAAACAGAATGTGGATTATGTATCATGGGCTGTTGTTAAACTTATTGTTTTATTTGTGACATACAAAATTGTTGGGTTGGACAATTGCTGAGTAATCGAATTTGCAAATAGATCAATATAATTTGTGTAATGGTATGTGTATTCATGGTTTATTCTATGGCTAATACTTATATATGGACCTGTATTTCTTATATATAAGGCTCATTCAGGAAATAATAAGAGGTTTATGATATTTAATACTTTACTTTAAAGACCTGTATGTCTTATTTGGTATTAACTCCATAATTCCATATGGGTGATGTAGATTTAAGATAAAATTACAAAGGCTTGTTTGATTTATTATGCTGCTATTCAGATGCATGCTATATATAAAACAATTTCTTATTAAGTTAATCAGAATGATGTAAGGACATGTTGTTGAACAGTAAAAGATGTGATGATTTAAATAAAGAAAAACTTATTATTGTTTTTCTTCTTCGAGTGGATACGGGACATCATGTCAAGTACAAGAAAGAAAAGACGGACAGAAACAAGGGCACAGGTAGATGCTGAAGTCCAAACCGTGACGGGGCAGCAGGCTACCAACTCATCTGGAGTGATGGATATACCGCAGGACGTAGAATTAGAACCTGATCAGGGTGAGGATCCGCAACCAATCCCGTCCATTTACAATTCTTTGGGCACAAATGTGTCGGAAGCAAACAAAGAAAAGATTATATCAGGGAGGTACATTGATCTTGGTGTATTGTTACACCATGGGGGTGAAGAAAAAGATCCGAAGATCTCGTTTAATAAACAAGGTCAGTTGGTGGCAAAGTATACATCATCAGAAAAAATATTCACAATAGAAAGGTGGACCGATGCATTTTTGGTCTATGTAACAATATATGGGTCAGCACATCCTTGTAAATATCCAGACCTTATCAAATATATGCACAGTGTACGTCTTGGGGCATTTAAATTCTCAAAGGGTCTTGGTTGGAAAAATTATGACCAGCAATTCCGATTAAAGATGAGTTCAGACCCTACTAAATGTTGGGCAACAGTTGACAATGAACTGTTACTATATATGTTGGGGGACTCTAACCAATCAGCAACCCCTGCCCAGAGGCCTGGTTCAGGAGGTAATTCTAGGAGTAATTACTGCTATGATTATAATTACCAGGGGTCATGTTACAAATACCCATGTACATTTTTGCATAGCTGTATGAAGTGTTCAGGCAACCATCCAATGATACTTTGTCAAGGGAAGAGCAATAATTCCTTTCGTCCCAACTTCAATCAAGGAAACCCCCGTTTTAGGACCCCAAACCCAGGTTACTTCCACAATCAAGCTGGAAACAGAGGTTACCAAGGGGGCCGAGGGAGGTTCCCTCGTGGGCGAGGTCAACGATTTATGGGTCCTTGGGAAAACACCCATTAGAATTGATAGGTTGAGAGATAGTATTAGGGATTACCCTTTATGTAGTGTAGCTCATGAGTTAACAAGGGGTTTTTCTATTGGCTTTAGATTGCAATACACTGGTCCTAGAGCACCAACACATTGCAAGAATTTAGTTTCTGTTTTAGAGAATCCAACAGCAGCCAGGGAGAAAGTTTTAATGGAGGTTAGTTTAGGTAGAATTGCTGGGCCATTTTCGATAAAACCTATTTCTACGTTACGTATATCCCCTATAGGGCTTGTTCCAAAATCAGATAATACCTGGCGTTTGATAACGCACCTGTCCTACCCTGAAGGGAATAGTGTTAACTCCCACATTGACGAGTCTTTATGTACAGTGAATTACACGTCATTTGATAAAGTGTTAGATATGATTTCAAATCTTGGTAAAGGAACATTATTAGCGAAGATGGACATAAAGTCGGCATTCAGGTTGTTACCTGTACACCCTGGTGATTTTGACCAGTTAGGTTTCATGCTTGATGGGGAGTACTTTGTAGACAAGTGTCTGCCAATGGGCTGTGCGATATCTTGCAGTATATTTGAGAAATTTTCATCTTTTCTTCATTGGCTGGTTGAGGTTAGATCCAAACTTTGTTCTCTTGATCATTATCTTGATGATTTTATTTTTGCTGGGAAACCTCAATCTGATAGTTGTAGAACATTGATGGATTGCTTTGAAGGAGTTTGTCAGGAGTTGGGGGTTCCAATTGCTCAAGAAAAAACAGTAGGCCCTGTAACTTGTTTAATATTTCTAGGTCTAGAAATCGATACACAAAAAATGGTGGTGCGTATACCAAAACAGAAAATACTGGAGCTGAAAAACCAGTTGAGTGATCTTGAAGGTAGAAAAAAGATTACTTTGCGAGGACTTCAATCAGTGGTAGGGTGTTTAAGCTTTTTCTGTAGAGCTGTTAGACCAGGTAGGGCTTTTCTTAGAAGATTCTATGATGCAATGTCCAAAGTTAAGGAACCACATCATTTTATGAAGATAAATATTGATATGAAGTCAGATGTACAGATGTGGTTACAGTTTTTGGATACGTTTTCAGGTCAAGCTTATTTTGCTGAGGTTTCTTGGTCAGAAAATCATGTGATTCAACTCTTTACTGACAGTGCAGGCTCATCTGAACTTGGTTGTGGGGCATTCTTCAATGGGAAATGGGCTTTTTATCAGTGGCCACAGGATTGGATAGGAGAGGCTGTTATGAGGGATATTACTCTTTTGGAATTTGTACCCGTTGTGTTGGCATTGAGTCTGTGGGGCCCCTTGTTAATAAATAAGTAAATAAAATTTAGAATTGACAACATTTCCTTAGTGTCCATTTTGAATACTCAGACTTCAAAATCAAAGCGAGTAATGCATTTGGTAAGGTGGTTTGTTCTCTTGATAATGAGAAACAATGTATATTTCCGAGCACAGCATGTTTCTGGAGTTGATAACAGTATTGCAGATTCTATTTCTCGGAAACAGTGGGGAAAATTCCGTCAACTGGCTCCAGGTGCGACATTCCAGTACAGTTCAAGCAAATGATCTCAAAGTTGAAGTGGATAGACTCTTAAGTGTATCTATGGCTGAAAATACCAAGATGACATATCAAACAGGACTTAATTCGTTTGAAAGATTCAGATGCGAGTTTCAGTACCTGTCAACGTGGCCACCAGCATTGGAACAAGTTGTTCAATTTATTGCACATCTTTCACTGAAAGGGAAATCTGCAGCAACAGCTAATTCCTATGTGTCCTCAATTAGCTATAGGTGTAAGTTAGAAAACAACACGGATCCCACTAAATGTTTCATTGTAAACAAGATGTTAGAGGGTATGAAACGGACAAGTAAGAAAACCAACCGTCGTCTACCTATCACAAGGGATTTGCTTGAAAAAATTATTGGGGTGTTGCCAAATGTTTGTCACAATAGGTATGAGTTTATATTATTTAAAGTTGCTTATACTTTGGCCTTTGCAGGTTTCTTGAGAGTAGGGGAGATAACTCTTACCAGAGGGGGACAGTTACAGAACATTGTTAGTGTAAAGGATGTAGAAAAAGGGAAAGATGGCTCAGAGTTATATCTTAAAATTCGGTCTTCAAAAACTGATCAGTTGGGGAAAGGGACTACAATTGTCATTCACAGAAGTAATGATGGGATATGCCCCGTTCAAAGTATGCAGGAATTCTTACAGATTCGTCCAAAACGTGTTGGCCCTCTGTTATGTCACTATGGGGGAACTTTTATGACAAGGTATCAATTTAGTGCAGTTTTAAAAAAGGCCTTGGGTCGATTAGGTTATGATGCATCTTCCTACAAATCACATTCTTTCAGAATAGGGGCAGCAACTTCTGTTGCAATGTCAGGTCTTTCAGACTCGGAAATAAAACGGGCCGGAAGATGGTCCTCACAGTGTTTTCAAACATACATACGTATACCTACTTAATAAATCGGGTGAAATTAATAGGTATCCCCAGTCTTCGGCACCATGCTGAAAATCATTTTCAAGTTTTTCAGGTTTGACATTGTGGTGCGTTGGCTCATCCATCGTCAAAAGGGCACAGTTTGAGGCAATGCTGAGGCCTGGGGGTCCAGATCTGGGCTTACAGCGGTTGAACGTAAATATTTGGAGGCAATGTTATGGGGGGCTGAAACTGAAGAACCTTGATGCAAAAATAAACCTTTTACGGTCAATGGGTCCAGCCCCAGATTTAATTCTATTGCATATAGGAGGCAATGATATAGGGAGTACCCCCCTTGGAGATATAGTCCACATGGCTCGTGCTACAATTGTCAGGGTTGTAAATAAATTCCCCGGGATAAAGATTATTTGGTCTCAAATTTTACCTCGTTTGGAATGGAGAGGTTGCACTTCAGAAGAATATGATGCAATGGACCGATGTAGAGTTAGACTAAATAGTGCTTGTGCAAAAACTGTTATAGAGTATGGGGGTTTTTACATCAAACATCCAGACATTACTCGAACGAGTCGCAACTTGTATTGTGATGGGGTGCATTTGTCTGTCACAGGAAATAATATATTTCTCAATGATTTACAAGGGGGTATTGAGGAACTCTTAACAAAAGGGGGGTCTGTTTTTCCTCCAGATCAAAATTGAATGGGACATGTGTGGTCACGGGTAGCTAATTTGCCGTTTCCTCCCCACTAGTGTGTGGCGGTGGTCTCCGCAGTGCTATGGCACCGCGGTGACCATTTGGCTGCTTCACGGCAAATTCTTGGACAATTAATGGAAGTAATGCTTTTTGATCGCCGTTATCGGGGTCAAAATATATATATACTTTTAACAAATGATTGAAGTGAATTGGATTGAAATTTGAAAATGGTGAATTATTATTATTGACTGAATATGTTGAATTGACTGAATACAGATGTATAGTCAGTGATGCATTATGTGAATGCAGTTGAAGACATTAAATTGAGTGAATTGAAAACATTGAAATGTGTAAACTCAAGTGAATAGCTACAAATGAATATTGAATTCAGTGAATATTGAATTGATTGACTATTGAATTGAGTGAATATCAAATTGATTGATTATTGAATTGAGTGAATATTGAATGAATGATTATTGAATTGATTGATATTGAATTATTGAATTGAGTGAATATTGAATTGAATGATTATTGAATTGATTGATTATTGAATTGAGTGAAAATTGTGGCTGACCATTTGCGGCAGCCAAACATATTGTTAAGTATATTAGCCGTGACCACATATCGCCAAAACAATAAATAAAACATTTCAGTTGACTTTATTTCTGTGTTGTTGATCCATTCTAATAATAAATATACAATGTACATATATAATTTACTAAACTACTGGAGTAATGCATACGAATGCCAAGATTTCTAAAAGATGAATTAAAAGACGTATTTATATTCATGAAAAATGGTTTTGATGACTGACTGACTCGTTTTTAATTATTTTTAAGAGCCTTAGCAAAAGAAGATAAAACCCAGAAACGATTACACAGGAAATAAAGGGAATGATAAATATCTATATTGTTAGGGACAGCATCTCTTCAGTGTTCCATGTAAATAGAATAACAGAGCCTTGAACCTTCAGAGGGTCCTCACAGTCATTCTCATAGAGAGGGTGAGACCCTGCAGGGCCTCGGGAACAGTAGTCCTCTTCAAGCACAGCTAAATTAATTATATCAGTATAGATAGCACGTCTATGCTTTATGCAATGTTTCTATTTGTTTGATTTGTTCCATACCTAATTACAACGAAACCATGTAAACATAGAAATGTATTTAGAGTGTAAAATGACACATTCAGAAAGAGATTACTATAAACAAATCACCATTTTACGCCAGGTGGCTACAACACAAGTAAATGTTACTAAAATTCAAAGGAAATAGCTTGGTTTTTTCCTCGAAATCGTTGACATCACAGTGTCTTACAGTCACCCAATACGTAACAAAGAATTTGTCTTAACATGAAATGTATAAAATTTGTCATTTAAAAAAAACCAGAGAAAACCAGACTTACTTATTAGCATTCTGGACGACTTTGAGTAACTATGGTTCTTTGAAACAGATTAGATAAGGACGCGTGTAAAGAGAGAGAGAGAATATTATACATCAGACAAGTCATAAAAACACCTGCATGTATAGGTCAACTAGAGAAAAAAACCTGGACGCTATATTAGGACTGTTTATATATCTGATGAAGAGTTACATCTTTAAGTACCAGTCTGTATTATTCTGCTACCATAATAGACGTACCTGTATTGAACATTTCATCACAATACAGCTACACTGACTGAAACTTATCACTTCTCTGTCACTTGCCACATACATATTGCAATGAGTAAGATTACACGAAGTCCCTAATATTAGAGCAGCCATTTAAAACACCGTTTGATCTTGCAGATACAAATCTAAATACAGATGTAGTCTATATAGTTATACTGGAAATCGTACGCACTAAACAATTTCATTAAGTGCAAGATGAAGCAGACTTCATTATGATCAAAGATTATATGCCTTGATACAGGTGTACTAATTGATAATGATACACAGAGGACGTGGTGTGTCGTTAACGTTAATGCTGGTGACAACCCGCCGTGATTTCCCGGGTACTTCACCAAACACACAAAACTACATCCTGCCTTTGAACGCAGTCATTCGATTACATTTACAGTGAGATGATGTGAATATTCTTTTCACGCCCTTGCAAGGGCTTGGAAACAAGTCCTCATCTTTAGCTCAGCTTCCGTAAACTTACTCTGTTAACACGATATTTCGGACTGATCTCGGAGATATTTCACGATCCAATGTCGTGTTATTGTTGTTTTTTTCGTCATAACTTTCGATATGTTGTAGTATTACTACACACATATTAAAATGAGTAAGATGATATGATGTTCCAAATGATTCAAGGCTACATGCAACAGCAAGCGCAAGATGTACACTGATCGGGTATGCTCTTGACCTTTTTATGTGGACTTCAGATGCCTAAATTTGACGATATCGTTGGTTCATATTAGTTCTTTATCGGCCATTAAAAGGTACTGGTCGGCCATTATAGCATTGAAATCGAGAGTTACATTATAGAGTTTGAAATATCTGGCCTTGATTCTACAACTCTGCTGGAACGTTCATTTTAGGGAGTCAACCAATGTCCAGATAAACCCTAGAACTGTTGATGAGGTCCGGTTGCTATCAATTATGATAGCAATTAGGACATTCATTCATTTTACCTATACAAATTACATAGATTTGACCTTAAGGGACCACAGAACTAAATCAAGAATAGATTGTGGGTTTTTGGGCAGAACATTTAATAGGAAGGTGAATACATTGGGGCCTACGGATTGGATATTCAGGCGAGAGAAGCTTCCAAAGTTAAATGGGATACGGTGATTTTACTGAGAAATCAGTTAAAAGTACGGCTAGTTTGAGAATATAAGTCGTGACTTGTCTATGCTCAGCATTTTAATGCTGGTGAACTTTCTGTAACAGTTAAGACCTCCCTCCTCACTTCCCTTTATTTATTTTTGTTCCCTTGTCTGTATTCTGAACTCCTTCAAGGTCACAGAATAATTATGGATGTTCCGTTTTCTTCACGTTTAACAAATTGTGCATCAAGCTGCTAGATATTTCACGAGTATTTTGTGATCTTTTGATATCAGTTAACATGCAAACATAAAAAAAAACAAAAACAAAAAAACGCCGTCAAATTATAATTTAATTGAACCGTCATTTCTATATTAAGACGCGTGTCCTCCTTAGTTTTTTTCTACTTTTCGTCAGAACTTTGTAGCATACACAAGGGAGGTAAATGAGGAGGAATATCTGTTTAGATCTGTTTTGACATCCATTCTTGTTTATAGTAACTATTTTAGCTGGTGAGTCTTAAAAGGACCAGACCGCTGTATGATGTCTTTATCATCTCTGACGAGCTCTAAGTGGACCATATTGCTGTGTAATGACAACCACTATTTATAAGGTCCTAGAGGGACCATACAGCTGTATAATGTCTCTATCATCACTGTCGAGTCCTAGAGGGACCATACAGCTGTATAATGTCTCTATCTTCACTGTCGAGTCCTAGAGGGACCATACAGCTGTCTCTATTATCACTGACGAGTCCTAGCGGGACCATACAGCTGTGTGATATATGTCTCTATCATCACTGACGAGTCCTAGAGGGACCATACAGCTGTATGATGTCTATCCTCACTGCCGAGTCCTAGAGGGACCATACAGCTGTTTGATGACTATCCTCACTGAGAAGTCCTACGGAAACCATACAGCTCTATGATGACTGTATCATCTCTGACGAGCTCTATGTGGATCATATTGCTGTGTAATGACTACCACTTTTTACGGGTCCTATAGGGACCATACAGCTCTATCATGACCCTATCATCACTGACGAGTCCTAGATAGACTATACATCTGTATGAAGTCTCTATCATCACTGCCGATGCCTTGAGGGACCATACAGCCTGTGTTATGACCCTATCATCACTGACGAGTCCTAGAGGGACCATACAACTGTGTGATGTCTCTATCATCACTGCCGAGTCCTATAGGGACCATAGAGCTGTGTGATGTCTCTATCCTCACTGCCGAGTCCTAGATAGACCATACATCTGTATGACGTCTCTATCATCACTGCCGAGGCATTGAGGGACCATAGAGCTATATGTCTCTAGCATTACTAAGGAGTCTTAGAAGGAACATACAATTCCAGGACAACATGAGGACGTGTTTTCAAGGGGACATCAACGTCAGGGAAACATGGGAACAGGTGTCTAGGGGTCATCCACTTCAGGGTAACGTAAAGACGGGTATCTAGTGGGACACCAACCGTCAGTGTAACGTGAGGACGGGAGTCTAGTGGGACATCAACAGTCCGTGTAACGTGAGGACGGAAGTCTATTGGGACACCGATTTTAGGGTAACGTGAGGATGGGTGTCTGTGGGACATCAACTTCATAGTTACCTAAGGATGGGTGTTTAGTGGACATCAACAGTCAGGGTAACATGAAGACGAGTGTCTAGTGGGCCATCAACTTTAGGGTAACTTGAGGACGAGTGTCTAGAGGGACATCAACATCCAGGGTAACGTGAGGACGAGTGTCTAGTGGGACATCAACTTTAGGGTAACGTGAGGACGGGTGTCTAGAGGGAAACAACAGTCAGTGTAACGTGAGGATGGGTGTCTATTGGGACATCAACTTTAGGGTAACGTGAGGACGAGTGTCTAGAGGGACATCAACTTTAGGGTAACGTGGGGACGGGTGTCTAGAGGGACATCAACAGTCAAGGTAACGTGAGGACGTGTGTCTAATGGGACAACAACAGTCAGGGTAACGTGAGGATGGGTGTCTAGTGGGACAACAACAGTCAGTGTAATGTGAGGACGGTTTATAGGGATATCAACAGGCAGGGTAACGTTAGGACGAGTATCTAATGTGACATCAGCAGTCAGGGTAACGTGAGGACGAGTGTCTTGGGGACATCAACTTTAGGGTAACGTGAGGACGAGTATCTAGTGGGACATCAACATCCAGGGTAACGTGAGGACGAGTGTCTAGTAGGACATCAACAGTCAGGGTAACGTGAGGACAGGTGTCTAGTGATACATCAACTTCAAAGTGACGTGAGGATGGGTGTCTACGGAACATCAACAGTCAATGTTATATGAGAACTAGTGACACCAACGCGTGAGGCTGGGCAAAGGACACTACTTTTTTTAGTAACAGAAGGAAAAGAACTGATTGATGTAACATAAATCAAAGAGATATAAAGCTGTGTCAAGTCGAGGAAGCATTGATGATATACGAAATATTACCCTTGTTCAAAAAATATGATTAATATTATAATCATTGCTTATTGTACTAATCTTAATATGATAAAATAGCACCTGCTGTAATTATTTTATTTGTTTGAATTAAGCATCACCGATCACTATACATTTTAATGATAAGGAAACACCGCACTCAAACGTGATGATGTGACGTTCCAGGAATTCCTGATGTCATAACTGAAAGATAAATGTAAAACGTTGATTCGTCGGATGTCAACTCAGAGGATGGAACAATAACATCTAATGTGTGATTGGATGATCGATTATTAACCCAGATAATTAAAGAATAATATCTATTGTGAGATGGGATGTTATGATATAAACCCAGATGATGAAACGATGATATACATTATGTTATGATAGGGTAACGTTTCAACAATAGATATTACATGAAATTCAGTTACCAGGAATACATTTATAATCTATTTGAATTCGTTATACATACATAACTCTTTTGTGACATCATACATGATAACCACACGATTCTTTTCAAACAATCCTCGTTTTTTATGAGAAGTATGTTTACATATGGAATATTTCGACACGGGCAGTACGTTTTCTTTTGCAGCAAAACTATGTTACATATTCATTGATCGGTAATAAAGTATTTGTGACGTCACAATTGTGTAACTACATGTTCCTTACACTATTTATGATATGGCGGTATAACATTGAAGAATTGGCCAGTTATATCATAAAAAGTACGTGTTGAACAGCATAGCACTGCCTATGTGTATTTACAAATGGATGTATGTTTTGATAAATGACTTGACTCTGCCATTCTCATGATATTTATACTGGTACCTACTTGATTGCAGTGTGTAGCAATCCTGCCTGTTACAGTCATTTCCGACACAGAATGTGCTGCATATCGTTACACCGCTATTACCAGACCGAACGTTACTGGCAGGTGCGTTACCGGCAAGTGCTGCACAAAGCTGACGTATAAAAAGTTACATGGTCAATAGATAATTTATTGGAAACAGGAATGACCTAATTATATACTTGGTTTCCGAATCTGATGGAACTTTGTCGGAACATCAAGGCTATGCGAAATCTCTAGCTCATTTTCCTAATTTCGATTCATGTCGTTGCCCAAATTATGACGCTAATGACATATTATGTAAACTATTATATGGGCTACTTCACGTAATAACATGCCGATCATATGATGATTTTTTTAGTATACAGGGTCATGTTAGCAAACAGACTTACCGACTTTGAAGAACATCCAAATTCATATCTGATCCGTCCCCCGACTAAATGTATAGCGGTACTACACATCTGAAAAAAAAATCTTTTATTAATTCTCAAACAATATTACAGGAAAACAACAACGCTAAACCGAAAGTATTTTTCAAAACTAATACATTCGTTCAAGCAAAATGGTTAACAAACATTGAAATATATTTTGACTTTATTCCTTACGACATAAGTAATAATGATGATGAAAAAAAGTTGCCATTTTTATTGTAGTTGGAAGGTGGCGAATGAGGGACTGAGTGTATTGTTGGAAGGTGGTGACTAAGGGACTGAGTGTATTGTTGGGATGTGGTGACTAAGGGACTGGGTGTATTGTTGGGAGGTAGCGACTATGGGACTGAGTGTATTGTTGGGAGGTGGTGACTAAGGGACTGGGTGTATTGTTGGGAGGTGGTGACTAAGGGACTGAGTGTATTGTTGGGAGGTGGTGACTAAGGGACTGAGTGTATAGTTGTGATGTGGTGACTAAGGGACTGAGTGTATTGTTGGGAGGTGGTGACTAAGGGACTGGGTGTATTGTTGGGAGGTGGTGACTAAGGGACTGGGTGTATTGTTGGGAGGTAGCGACTATGGGACTGAGTGTATTGTTGGGAGGTGGTGACTAAGGGACTGAGTGTATTGTTGGGAGGTGGTGACTAAGGGATTGAGTGTATTGTTGGGAGGTGGTGACTAAGGGACTGAGTGTATTGTTGGGAGGTGGCGACTATGGGACTGAGTGTATTGTTGGGAGGTGGCGACTATGGGACAGAGTGTATTGTTGGGAGGTAGCGACTAAGGGACTGAGTGTATTGTTGGGAGGTGGTGACTAAGGGACTGAGTGTATTGTTGGGAGGTGGCGACTATGGGACTGAGTGTATTGTTGGGAGGTAGCGACTAAGGGACTGAGTGTATTGTTGGGAGGTAGCGACTAAGGGACTGAGTGTATTGTTGAGAGCTGGTGACTAAGGACCTGAGTGTATTGTTGGGAGGTAGCGACTATGGGACTGAGTGTATTGTTGGGAAGTAACGACTAAGGGACTGAGTGTATTGTTGGGAGGTAACGATTAAGGGACTGAGTGTATTGTTGGGAGGTAGCGACTAAGGGACTGAGTGTATTGTTGGGAGGTAGCGACTAAGGGACTGAGTGTATTGTTGGGAGGTAGCGACTAAGGACCTGAGTGTATTGTTGGAAGGTAGCGACTATGGGACTGAGTGTATTGTTGGGAGGTGGCGACTAAGGGACTGAGTGTATTGTTGGGAGGTGGCGACTAAGGGACTGAGTGTATTGTTGGGAGGTAGCGACTAAGGGACTGAGTGTATTGTTGGGAGGTAGCGACTAAGGGACTGAGTGTATTGTTGGGAGGTAGCGACTAAGGGACTGAGTGTATTGTTGGGAGGTAGCGACTAAGGGACTGAGTGTATTGTTGGGAGGTAGCGACTAAGGGACTGAGTGTATTGTTGGGAGGTAGCGACTAAGGGACTGAGTGTATTGTTGGGAGGTAGCGACTAAGGGACTGAGTGTATTGTTGGGAGGTAGCGACTAAGGGACTGAGTGTATTGTTGGGAGGTAGCGACTAAGGGACTGAGTGTATTGTTGGGAGGTAGTGACTAAGGGACTGAGTGTATTGTTGGGATGTGGTGACTAAGGGACTGAGTGTATTGTTGGGAGGTGGTGACTAAGGGACTGAGTGTATTGTTGGGATGTGGTGACTAAGGGAACTGAGTGTATTGTTGGGAGGTGGTGACTAAGGGACTGAGTGTATTGTTGGGATGTGGTGACTAAGGGAACTGAGTGTATTGTTGGGAGGTAGCGACTAAGGGACTGAGTGTATTGTTGGGATGTGGTGACTAAGGAACTGAGTGTATTGTTGAGAGGTAGCGACTAAGGGACTGAGTGTATTGTTGGAGGTGGCGACTAAGGGACTGAGTGTATTGTGGTAGGGAGTTTTAGGTGACTAAGGAGATGATTGTTGGATGTGTGACTAGGAGGGTTTGTGACGGTGGACTAAGGGACTGAGTGTATTGTTGGGATGTGGCGACTATGGGACTGAGTGTATTGTTGGGAGGTAGCGACTAAGGGACTGAGTGTATTGTTGGGATGTGGTGACTAAGGGAACTGAGTGTATTGTTGGGAGGTAGCGACTAAGGGACTGAGTGTATTGTTGGGAGGTGGCGACTAAGGGACTGAGTGTATTGTTGGGAGGTAACGACTAAGGGACTGAGTGTATTGTTGGGAGGTGGCGACTAAGGGACTGAGTGTATTGTTGGAAGGTAGCGACTAAGGGAACTGAGTGTATTGTTGGGATGTGGTGACTAAGGAACAGAGTGTATTGTTGAGAGGTGGCGACTAAGGGACTGAGTGTATTGTTGAGAGGTGGCGACTAAGGGAACTGAGTGTATTGTTGAGAGGTGGCGACTATGGGACTGAGTGTATTGTTGGGAGGTAGCGACTAAGGGACTGAGTGTATTGTTGAGAGCTGGTGACTAAGGACCTGAGTGTATTGTTGGGAGGTAGCGACTATGGGACTGAGTGTATTGTTGGGAAGTAACGACTAAGGGACTGAGTGTATTGTTGGGAGGTAACGATTAAGGGACTGAGCGTATTGTTGGGAGGTAGCGACTAAGGGACTGAGTGTATTGTTGGGAGGTAGCGACTAAGGGACTGAGTGTATTGTTGGGAGGTAGCGACTAAGGGACTGAGTGTATTGTTTGGGAGGTAGCGACTAAGGACCTGAGTGTATTGTTGAGAGGTGGTGACTAAGGACCTGAGTGTATTGTTGGGAGGTGGCGACTAAGGACCTGAGTGTATTGTTGAGAGGTGGTGACTAAGGGACTGAGTGTATTGTTGGGAGGTGGTGACTAAGGGACTGAGTGTATTGTTGGGAGGTGGCGACTAAAGGAACTGAGTGTATTGTTGGGATGTGGTGACTAAGGGACTGAGTGTATTGTTGGGAGGTGGTGACTAAGGGACTGAGTGTATTGTTGGGAGGTGGTGACTAAGGGACTGAGTGTATTATTGGGAGGTAGCGACTAAGGGAACTGAGTGTATTGTTGGGATGTGGTGACTAAGGGAACTGAGTGTATTGTTGGGAGGTGGCGACTAAGGGACTGAGTGTATTGTTGGGATGTGCCGAATAAGGGAACTGAGTGTATTGTTGGGAGGTAGCGACTAAGGGACTGAGTGTATTGTTGGGAGGTAGCGACTAAGGGAACTGAGTGTATTGTTGGGAAGGTGGCGACTAAGGGACTGAGTGTATTGTTGGGAGGTGGCGACTAAGGAACAGAGTGTATTGTTGGGAGGAAGCGACTAAGGGACTGAGTGTATTGTTGGGAGGTGGTGACTAAGGGACTGAGTGTATTGTTGGGAGGTGGTGACTAAGGGACTGAGTGTATTGTTGGGAGGTGGCGACTAAGAGACTGAGTGTATTGTTTAGAGGTGGTGACTAAGGACCTGAGTGTATTGTTGGGAGGTGGCGACTAAGGACCTGAGTGTATTGTTGAGAGGTGGTGACTAAGGGACTGAGTGTATTGTTGGGAGGTGGTGACTAAGGGACTGAGTGTATTGTTGGGAGGTGGCGACTAAAGAAACTGAGTGTATTGTTGGGATGTGGTGACTAAGGGACTGAGTGTATTGTTGGGAGGTGGTGACTAAGGGACTGAGTGTATTGTTGGGAGGTGGTGACTACGGGACTGAGTGTATTATTGGGAGGTAGCGACTAAGGGAACTGAGTGTATTGTTGGGATGTGGTGACTAAGGGACTGAGTGTATTGTTGGGATGTGCCGAATAAGGAACTGAGTGTATTGTTGGGAGGTAGCGACTAAGGGACTGATTGTATTGTTGGGAGGTGGCGACTAAGGAACTGAGTGTATTGTTGGGAGGTAGCGACTAAGGGAACTGAGTGTATTGTTGGGAGGTGGCGACTAAGGGACTGAGTGTATTGTTGGGAGGTGGCGACTAAGGAACAGAGTGTATTGTTGGGAGGTGGCGACTAAGGGACTGAGTGTATTGTTGGAAGGTAGCGACTAAGGGACTGAGTGTATTGTTGGGAGGTAGCGACTAAGGGAACTGAGTGTATTGTTGGGATGTGGTGACTAAGAGACTGAGTGTATTGTTGGGAGGTGGCGACTAAGGGACTGAGTGTATTGTTGGGAGGTGGCGACTAAGGAACAGAGTGTATTGTTGGGAGGTAGCGACTAAGGGACTGAGTGTATTGTTGGGAGGTGGCGACTAAGGGACTGATTGTATTGTTTAATCCAGTATATCTTGCAAAATTACTATTGCAACTGAATTTTATCTTGAAAATGTTCAAGTTTATGAACAGTGATGTATGTAGGGCTGATTCAGTTCCACCTTAGTTGCAATTGATATTTTCATTAGACATGGTAATTGCACGAGCTACAGTTTGTTACAGTTTCCACTATTTATCTGTTAGACGGACACCACGACATTGTGAAGTCATTAATATGTACAGTGTGTAAGACTTAGTTTCATAATATGAATATACCAGTGTCTTTTCCTTTTTGTTGGTTTTCTGAAATCAACGTATCTAATTTCTAATTTTGTAGTGCAATATAACGATATCTATGGATGGCGTTGTAGGAAGTTTATAGTATTTAATAATAATTACCCCTAACAGTTAACGACCGTTTCATTCAAATGACTACGATTAAAGTCAGCGATTTAACCATTTTGTATTACATTTGTTTTGATAATTCATTCATGGCTATCGCGGTCTACTGCAATCTAGAATCATTATAAAGGAGGGGGGGGGGCAGTTTCGGTTCGCTAGGCCTATAATCGATGCAATATCTCGCTTCCATGCGTCGTCTGTTTTACCATCATCAAATTATATTTTGTACGACTCAAAGTACAGATTAATCGACATTTCCCTGGGGACACCCCTCTGAGCACCAACAAATCCACAAAATGCGTCCATGCTGATCTTTTGAAGACAGACGACAAAAAAATGAGAGTAATAGAAAAAGTCCGTGGTCAAATGTCAGAGGTTAGCCAATCAGATTTGCTGTAGGTCACAAATGACCAATCGGAGGCTTAGAAAGTGGTAACACACTGCGGTGTGTAAACAAAAACAATAACACACTGCTACGAATTTTATCACGTGCCATTTCAGTTCTTAAACAAGCGTAGTTGTGGGATAAATGTTGGATAAATTTATGTTATATACCACTAGTGGTATATATGACCCTCTGGTCTTTTGATTGGTCATGAATTCGAACTTTTACCCATGCTGCAATTGTTATTCGTCATCAATAACCGAATGACGTCACATCACCGGGTCCCGGACGTCACCGGTACACTTTATTTGTATACGCGAAATTATACTTGGCCACGTTTTCGTTTGATTCAAGCCGATATTATTGTGGTAGAAAAGGTCACACGACTCGTAATTATTGGATATGGAAATCTTTCACATTCGTAAGTTATTTTTTAAAAGTTGCAACTTTTAAAAAATTACTCACTCGTGTGAAATAAATTTTCATATCCAACCATCACTCATTGTGTAACCTCTATATATATATCAACATTAGATAAAGATGTACTTCTGTATCCAGACACGTTTTACGACTTTTGCAGGCGTATGCATCGACAACAAGGTCAGGACAATACAGGCAAGTTGGCAGTGTTTCATCTGAAAAGAAAAGAAAACGGTGAAATATCAACATGTAAACAAAACCGTGAATCTACCAAAATGACAAAACCGTAAACTTACTCAACAGAACAAAACCGAAATGTAACTCAAAATAACAAAAACAAACATCAGTGATAAGAACAGGTAGTTCCTGTATAATGAAAAACGATGAAGTGAAAACTGGAAGCTTAAAGATGACAGGGAACGTTTAAATGCTCCTGAATGAAATTTTAAAAAGTATTCGAAGCTTCAGTATTCATAAATCGTTTTAAAGATATCCAACTTTACAGTAGTTTCAGTCATCGTATCTAAGGTTATTGGACACTTGTTGATTTGCACTGGCAGTCATCATATCTATGAAAGTGGCGACATTTCAGTTTGTACTATGCTTGGAGACGAATACCCGGAACCGTCCTCCAATCAGAACACGAATTAAAATGTCGTCACTTTCATAGATACGATGACTGCCAGTGCAAATTAAAATTTGTCCAATAACCAAGCTTCAGAACTCAGTATTACGAAATCGTTTCTCCTACTACTGTAATCAAAAGGGGAAACGATTTCTGAAAACTGAATTCTCAAGCTTGGTTATTGGAAGCTTTTTTTACTTGCATTGGCAGTTTTAAGCATATAAGGCAGCACCGATATTGTCTGATTTCAAATTGCACAAAGCAAAAATCATATTTCCAATAAGATCATCATTTTGACCATAAAACGTTCCATGACATAGTACATGATGTCAGCTTATAGCCAGAGTGATTCCGTGATCCATGACATTTTATTTGATAATGTATTCGTTCAACCTAGTAAAGGTTTTAAAGCCAGTGTTTAAGACATCCTGCTGAGTTACAACAAGGTATTGTTATGGGCTTTATATCAGTTGGAAAATTTGTTCCCGATCCCAGTTGTACACTTATTATGCAATGAAACATGTTTATAAAACGAATACAACAGGATGCTATATTGTTTTGATGCATGCTGATTCCCTGGCGTTATATTGAGATTAGGAATTCATATTTGAGGAAAGGACCTCTTTCATGAGCAATAGAAATTTGCACAAATTATTTTTGCCATATCACATACCCCTTGGACCTTATGGATTTCTTCAACCTATTTCAAATATTCATTCTAAGTTTGCTACAAATAGCATCTGGTTTCGGTCTAATTGGTTCGTTGCAAAATTCCATTATTCGAAACAGAGGTCCTTTAAGTTACTTTGAACCAAATTTTATTGTTCGGTGCACGAAATGATCATTTTATTATATTTTTTTTGTCGAATCTTTCAAATTTGTGGATGAATTAAAATGACAATGACATTATATTTTACATACTTGAGGCTATTAACACACTTAGCTGGAGCCCGCAGAGGTTTGCCTGGCATTGTGATCCCGTACAACATTGTCCACACTGATCGAGACTTCTTCGTCCATGTGCCAACGCTTGCAAAGCTTGACAAACCTGCACGATACATCATTGCGCAATGGTAATATTAACCTTGCTTAATTGTCTTATATCTTTCCTATCAAATCCGAACACGCCTTTCATTTCCCTTATGGTTGCAGATTTATGTGTGAACTGTATCGTTTTTAATAATTGCGACATATCAAGTTATTTATGTCGAAATAAGATAAATATCAGGACAAGTCAGGTTGAAATATTTATCTTCTTGTGGTGTAATCCTGATGGTAGCAAGCATTTTCATTAAATTAATTCATTTATATTATTGGCCAAAAGACATAATTGTTTTAAGGGGAAATTTTCCTGTGTACTCTCATGATCTATCATCAATCTCAATCTCGGTATTAAGGGTATACTCGTATTTTTGTATTTATTTTATTTTTTATTTTTTGTTATTTCTTCATCACATTAAAAGATATTAGATATTCAAGTTAATCACAAAGAAAACAATATCATATCCTTGTTTGTCACGCAATGTCTATTATTCTGGTTAAGTTTAAGCGTAAAAGGCAACGATCAGACAGTAACTTACTGCTCGCGAGCTGCATCCAGCGCTGTACCGAGTTTCCGCATAGTCATTTATGTATTTTGCAAGAAAACATTCCTAGAAAAAATAAGCATAACATATCATATTCTTATTTATTTCAAGTATCCAAGATAAATCTCGCCACAATCAAACCGAGAAGTTCGAAGTTCTTTCATAGTGATACATTTCCAAAGGTTAATCAGTATAATGAGACGTTTTGATTGCGTTTATCAGTATAATGACACGTTTTGATTGTGTTTATCAGTATAATGACTTGTCTCCATGGTGTTTATCAGTATAATGACTTGTCTTGATGGTGTTTATCAGTATGATGACATATTGTGATGGTTTTTATCAGTATAATGAGACGTTTTGATGTTGTTTATCAGTATAATGAGACGTTTTGATGGTGTTTATTAGCATAATGACATGTTTTTATTGTGTTTATCAGTATAATGACTTGTCTTGATGGTGTTTATCAGTATAATGAGATGTTTTGATTGTGTTTATCAGTATAATGACTTGTCTTGATGGTGTTTATCAGTATAATGAGACGTTTTGATTGTGTTTATCAGTATAATGACACGTTTTGATGTTTTTTATCAGTTTAATGGGACGTTTTGATGGTGTTTATCAGTATAATGACATGCTGTGATGGTGTTTATTAGTATAATAAGACGTTTTGATGGTGTTTATCAGTATAATGAGACGTTTTGATTGTGTTTATCAGTATAATGACATGTTGTGATGGTGTTTATCAGTATAATGAGACGTTTTGATTGTGTTTATTAGTATAATGACTTGTCTTGATGGTATTTATCAGTATGATGACATATTGCGATGGTGTTTATCAGTATAATGAGACGTTTTGATTGTGTTTATTAGCATAATGACATGTTTTTATTGTGTTTATCGGTATAATGACTTGTCTTGATGGTGTTTATCAGTATAATGAGACGTTTTGATTGTGTTTATCAGTATAATGACTTGTCTTGATGGTGTTTATCAGTATAATGCGACGTTTTGATTGTGTTTATCAGTATAATGACACGTTTTGATGGTTTTTATCATTTTAATGAGACGTTTTGATGGTGTTTATCAGTATAATGACATGTTGTGATGGCGTTTATTAGTATAATAAGACTTTTTGATGGTGTTTATCAGTATAATGAGACGTTTTGATTGTGTTTATCAGTATAATGACATGTTGTGATGGTGTTTATCAGTATAATGAGACGTTTTGATGGTGTTTATCAGTATAATGACACGTTTTGATTGTGTTTATCAGTATAATGACATGTTGTGATGGTGTTTATCAGTATAATGAGACGTTTTGATGGTGTTTATCAGTATAATGACACGTTTTGATTGTGTTTATCAGTATAATGACATGTTGTGATGGTGTTTATCAGTATAATGAGACGTTTTGATGGTGTTTATCAGTATAATGACATGTTGTGATGGCGTTTATTAGTATAATGAGAGTAGAAGATTAGTAACAATGGTACTTTTTGAAAGCATACGAAGCCGTTATCTTCTGAAAGCAATTTATGTACGTGGGAATTGTTCCAAATAGACCAAATTTTATGCCTTCATTCTTTACTGCTAGAATATCTTTAGGTCTAAAGCTTTTGTGATGTGGACATTGTTAAAAGCCAAGGATATATATGATTATATCAACATATCTCCATTCTTCTGCTAGGTAAACTCTGACTGCGAATAAATTAGATAATACACAATGATAAAAAGGGCTCAGAGGATTAATAAGCATGGGAATCAAAACATAAGTTGTTACCAACGTCGCAAGACACCCTGTATTTTTCAATTTCTTCGTACTTTACTTAAACGATTCGTTTGATGTTAATATTAGGATATTACCTCATTTTGACTGCGTATAGGAAATGCTCGTTGCCAACTGCGGGCATACTCCCGCATACACAGTCAAAATGAGGCGCACTCCTTAAATATATGTAGTATAAGAATAAGTGTGTTTTAGTGAATTAACAGTATTGATCATTTTTACATATGTTGGTATTGTTGGCATTGTTTACCTAAATTTACATCATATTCTTGAAAAAAATTCGATATCTAATTCAAACTTGTTGAATCGAGTATATATTCCGAACTCTTATCTTATGTGATATTTAAGTGGGATACAGTACCTCATCGGCGCCGCAGTTTATTGTGGTATTCTTACAGGTAGCGATATCTCTTACATTGTCACACACCCAACACTGTTCTGCAGAATTCACTACGGATAACAAGATAAAGGACATAGTATGTATGTATATGTTTATATTGATAATACAATTAATATTAGTTTAAAGAAGACATTTTTTCGAACATTAATAAGATATCGATTATGATAGAAGAGAAGGTCGAACCGTTTCTATAAAATAGGCATAGGGATTACTTTAGCCAACCTTTGATATAACCGTTGAACGAATTAATTTATCAAATGAAGTAATGTTTAGCCGCCACTATATTAAATCATGTAATTACTGACTATAAATACTAAGTGACTTAAATGTTAAATGGATAAAGACTAAGCGATACATGTCATCCAAACTATGAAAAAAAAAAAAAAAAAAACAAGCCAGATTTTGGACGTAAATAACTTAACAAAACATTTGCTAAGCTATGGATCAAAATATCATTCAAAATGTTTTACTTACCTACTGGTGCAATGCACAAGAATGCGATGATTTCTTGAAATAGAAGAAAAATCCAAAGGACAAGTAGACGTATTACGATAAATCACTGAATATTGACTTACATCATCCTTACTCTTCTATTGAACTACTTGTTTTTATGAATGTCACTTTTTGAATTGTAAGGTATATGTATGTGGAATGTTATCAATAGTTACAGGTTCAATTAACCCTGATTACTGTAGTGTATTAATAGAAGACCAGAGTTACTAATTTCTAATTATTTCGATATTCCCTGGATATGTTTCTACATACTTTTATATATGGCGATTTGATAACCATCCTGTAAAGGTGGAAAACGTATAAAAACTTGTTTAGGGAAAAGAACATATTTAGTGATCTTTGGTTTTCTTTGTTTGGACAATGGATTCGGGTGACGGACACGTATAGGTGTACACTCCACCGACTCTTCAGCAGGTAGAGCCGCTTAGTATAACACACGAATATGCTCGATAACCCATGTTTTCTGGTTTAACGAGGGATTCTTCGGATGAATTCAATAGAATCAGGGTTTAAAATGTTGTTGCATGGCTACAGCCAGCCATCAGTAGCATATCCTCACCTACTAACCAAACAATGGTAACGTCTGCTGATGATGATTTCGACAATCTTTCTCATGCTATGGTAAAACCTATAAGCCGCCTTGAAACCTAAATTATTATCCAGACTTTTGCTGCCTATAGTCAACCTAAATTGGACTTAGAGTTTTATCAAATAACGGGAAACAATGAAACGTATTTAATAGTTGTTTGAATACTAAAATTGGCTCTATGATGATTGACAACAACATGTCTAACTAGTATAGAATTTGTTTCTTTATGATAATGATATCAAGGCTCTACACAGTAAAAGTGATCAGCTGTTGTCGATAGCAAAAGGATATCGTCGAACAGACTTGTCTAAACTTTACACTTCCAAGAACTTGGCATGGCTTTTGAACCCAATGTTCACTTAGTATGTATTGGATGTATTAAATAACTTGTCAAAAACAACACGAACAACCGACGATCTTTCGAATTTCAGAGTTCGGTGCAGGTAGAAGACATTCTGGACGAAGTATTTATTGATATTTGGGGCTAATGAAGATGCTTAATAATCAGGGGTTCCCCATGAAGTGATTTGTATATGAATACACTTGTGTGATATATTCTTCTAAATTTGAAAGGTTAAAATAATGCGGTCTTTAAACAATAGTATTATACCTCATGCTTATAACAGTACCTGTAATAAGCCAAAACGCATCACGTTGATGGGTGGAAAACATATCTCCCTGAGGCGCGTGAGCCAGAGAGATACATATCATGTCTCCCTGGACTGCATGCCCCCATGGCGACACCCATATTCTATTGCGAGGAGTTGTCTCCCTTCCAGTTGTTTACAAATGGCGGACGAACAGTAATGCAAACGTTTTCGTGCATTCAAAGAAGCAGAAAAAGTTATAATTCTTCAAAACAAGATTTCTCAGAACACGAAAATTAAAAAAAAAATGTACTCGCCAACTGTTTCAAGGAGCTGTCAATAACACCTTGACTTGTAATGGTATCAATTGAGCGACTGGGAACACAGGGGTGTCTGATAGAAATTATAGTTCATATCTTCAGTTTATTTTTGAGTATCATCATTCATTACTGATTATTTTTCGGTATGATAAACAATTTATGCCCCTGGATGCATGTTTATATGAAGGTTTGTTAACCCTCAGCTTTGATATTTCCCTCGGGAAAGCCACCGGAAAATATGATACATTTTGGTAAACAAAACGCCAGGACAGGAGATACCTAGACAAGGACAGAAAATGTCAAACAAGACAGTAAATACTTCAATCAACCAGGACAGAGAATGCCAAACAGGAGAGTAGATACCTAAACCAGGACAGAGGGCGCCAAACAGGACAGTAGATACCTAAACCACGACGGAGGACGCCAAACAGGACAGTAGACACCTAAACCAGGACGGAGGACGCCAAACAGGACAGTAGATACCTAAACCACGACGGAGGACGTCAAACAGAACAGAGGATACCTAAACCAGGACAGAGGGCGTCAAACAGGACAGTAGATACCTAATCCAGTACCGAGGACGTCAAACACGACAGTAGATACCTAAACAAGGACCGAGGATGTCAAACAGGACAGTAGACACCTAAACCACGACGGAGGACGTCAAATAGGACAGTAGACACCTAGACCAGGACAGAGGACGTCAAACAGGACAGTAGACACCAAGACCAGGACAGAGGACGTTAAACAGGACAGTAGATACCTAAACCAGGATAGAGAACGCCAAACAGGACAGTAGACACCTAAACCAGGATAGAGAACGCCAAACAGGACAGTAGATACCTAAACAAGGACCGAGGACGTTAAACAGGACAGTAGATACCTACACCAAGACGGAGGACGTCAAACAGGACAGTAGACACCTAGACCAGGACAGAGGACATCAAACAGGACAGTAGACACCTAGACCAGGACAGAGGACGTTAAACAGGACAGTAGATACCTAAACCAAGACGGAGGACGTTAAACAGGACAGTAGATACCTAAACCAAGACGGAGGACGTCAAACAGGAGAGTAGACACCTAGACCAGGACAGAGGACGTCAAACAGGACAGTAGACACCTAGACCAGGACAGAGGACGTCAAACGGGACAGTAGATACCTAGACCAGGACAGAGGACGTTAAACAGGACAGTAGATACCTAAACCAAGACGGAGGACGTTAAACAGGACAGTAGATACCTAAACCAAGACGTAGGACGTCAAATAGGACAGTAGACACCTAGACCAGGACAGAGGACGTCAAACAGGACAGTAGACACCTAGACCAGGACAGAGAACGTCAAACAGGACAGTAGATACCTAAACAAGGACCGAGGATGTCAAACAGGACAGAGGATACCTAAACCACGATGGAGGACGTCAAATAGGACAGTAGACACCTAGACCAGGACAGAGGACGCCAAACAGGACAGAAGATACCAAAACCAGGAAAGAGGACGTCGAACATGACAGTAGATTCCCAAACCAGGATGATAGAGAACGCCAAACAGGACAGTAGACACCTAAACCAGGATAGAGAACGCCAAACAGGACAGTAGATACCTAAACAAGGACCGAGGACGTTAAACAGGACAGTAGATACCTAAACCAAGACGGAGGACGTCAAACAGGAGAGTAGACACCTAGACCAGGACAGAGGACGTCAAACAGGACAGTAGACACCTAGACCAGGACAGAGGACGTCAAACAGGACAGTAGACACCTAGACCAGGACAGAGGACGTCAAACAGGACAGTAGATACCTAAACCAGGACGGAGGACGTCAAACAGGACAGTATATGTGACTGATCCCCATTAAGTTGGTCTCCAATCTGCTGGATGTTGAACAGATAGCAGTTGAAAGCTACATTAATGTATCCCTCTATTTCGTTTGCTAATTTGTTTATTAATTCAATCATTCATCTATGTATTTGCTTTTGTTTCATTTTTTGAAATATACTGTTCAGCTGTAAGCATAAGTGCGAGGGAGTATTAATTGTATATCTGTACAAGTTTTGAAACAAACCACAGAGCAAATAACAAAGTTAATACAAATGAAAATGAAGAGATAAAGCTCGTAAGTGTAGATAAGGTGGCACTTGGCATGTTGTAGTCGTCCAGCTAACATGATAAAACTGATACAGGTTATACGAGTGTGTTATAAAAGTACTCCTGTTTCTCGTATTCATAGTTACAACGAGACTGCAGGAGAGGAGATTCAAATATTTAGAATTTTACTTTGAGTGTGAAATGTATTGACACTTTCAGAAGGTGATTACTAGACACGGCTGAGACAAAACACCTGTCTGGGCAAATGACAATACATAAGTAGAGATTATCGACATAACGTATCGGTTATTCTTTCTCGAATTTGGTAAAATATTGAATATGTGCCCACACATACATTGTATATGATTGATAAAACATTTGTGTCATCAACGCCAGCATACGAATATCTATACTTCAAAAAGAAGATAAAAACAAAACTTACGTATGAACATTGTGAATGTCTTCACGCAAATATGGGATGTGTGTAAACAGTCACCTGTTTATATGTGTTCATTGAATCTCTTGCAGACGTCACGTGCACATTATTATCTAACTGCTCGAGTCGATATAGTTATTCGTATTCTGAACACAATGTAACACTTGTGATACAATTAATACACTATGTAACACTTGTGATACAACTGATACACTATGTAACACTTGTGATACAATTGATACACTATGTAACACTTGTGATACAATTGATACACTATGTAACACTTGTGATACAATTAATACACTATGTAACACTTGTGATACAATTGATACACAATGTAACACTTGTGATACAATTAATACACTATGTAACACTTGTGATACAACTGATACACTATGTAACACTTGTGATACAATTGATACACTATGTAACACTTGTGATACAATTGCTACACTATGTAACACTTGTGATACAATTAATACACTATGTAACACTTGTGATACAATTGATACACTATGTAACACTTGTGATACAATTAATACATTATTACAGTATGCAATGAGGAACGCATTACAGAACAGTTCCCGTTCAAAATCTGAAGCCGACTTTGTCAGTTGATCTTTAATCCGAAAACCACGGATAATGTAGTATCTTTCTGTAACGTCTATCAACGATTATATAGCATGCACTCTATCTGAAATTAGATTTTACAAATAATTGTAAAATTCTGTCAGATAGCTGCAGTTGGAAAGGACACCGAATATAAAATGAATATAAAATTTTATCCGCCAAACACATAACCAATCAAAATGATACTGTATACTATTCTTCAACTAAAGTCATATGATCGACGATATCCATGTGAAAAATATGAGTCCAGTTCTCAGGGACACGACTCTCAAGTTGAATAAAGGAGCTCAATAAAAATCTTACATCGCTTTAGTTTTTATTTTCATAATCGTAATTAAGGAGATATTGAAAATAGTTTTTCTGCCAACTCAACACAAAACAAAACAAACAAATGGGCATTTGTGTGTTTTTATGAAAAGACTTTGCACTTGAACGATAAAGTTATGGTCCAAACATGCCTGGTGTCATACCTGAAAAATAAAGTGAACCAATAAATATCACCCAACCTTCGACAATGATTACAAAAACATGTTATAACAATAAAAGCAATCATCTGTTTAGTTGTGACGTCGGGATCTTCTGTCTTTGTTTGTTTTTGTTTTGACGATATGATATATTTCTAACATGGATACATCCTGCACATTAAACAGTTCCATTTCCTGTTATGAGTACGACATATCTACAAGCAGCGGCCACTTGCGCCTAGGCAATGTATACTTACTTTGTTTCAGTGTAAAGCAATCGTTCTTGTTACATAAATCTCCGATACAACATGAACTGCACATAAGTAATCCATCTCGTTCTACAGAACGACCGTTATGTGCAAATGCTGCACAAGTCTGAAATATAGATTTTTTAAATACTTTTAATTCTTCTTAACACTGATACATATTAGTTTTTCAACTTGTTTCCGGATCTTATTCCTGTATATTTTGTGTGTACTGTTGTAATCATTTGTAATATAAATATCGGAATGATATAGTATTTCTATTACTTATATATAAATTTATGTTACCCGGTCGCAAGATTCAATGAACAGGAATCAGAGACCTTGCAAAGTCCTTCAATTTCACCATCTATTTTAGGTTTATTGACTATGCATTTCCTCAAAACATGATAATAATGACAATGGATGTCGATCGGATGTGTTCTGTAGCCCTTGATATCGAAGGCACTACATGCTCTTCATTATCAACAGCTTTCCCCAAACTTTGCTGACAACGTAACAAGAACGGGTAGATTATTGCTAGTCTGATAATTGTATCCATTGTTTTATAGTAAATGCACCGCGCTTCCACTACCTATAATGTCTATATGGCCCAGTTGCTATGATTTTCAAAGCCTTATTCTCATTATCACTATTTTGGTGACAGCTGTCAACCATTAACGATGCAATTAACAACAAAAAGTTTAATGATGAAAGCTGATGAAGACATCGGGCGAAGTTGTGCGGTCGACATCATGATATCATTCAATTATGCGATGTGAACATCACAAATGTTCTATTATCCATTTGTTTGTCTAAATAAGGATGAATATCATATGATTTTGCCCTAGTTTTTACTCTAATAACATGCAATAAAAATGCAGCTTCATTGTGTTAACCTTCGTTGGTGCTCTGTCTAAGCTAATATATCTTATTCAAATAAGTGTGATGTATTTATTATCAATGTCGATTTCAGTATAATAAACTGAGAATGCACAGCCTTTCATAACCTTTCATGTTATATATTCAATGTAATATCCCCATCATAGCATAACAAATTGTTCATACAATACAATTCCCTTGTATTTTCACAACGATTTCTTCGCATAAATAATATATTGAGGGTTAAATTTTAGAAAAGATATGTTCTAAGATATTCACTTACCGATTTCGACATGCATCCAAATGAATATCGTAGTAAATTTGCGTCAACAAATAAGTTGTTACTACAAACCTAAAAAAAATGTTCAAACTTACATAATTGAAATACTTCAATACAAGAATTAATTGTTCTCAATGAATGAACTACTTCAAATTAAAAAAAAAAGTTCTACGTAATTGAAATACTATAAATTTATTATTTTGTTCTTATATTTATATTTTTCTACGTACTTCTAACGTAAAAAACTATTCTACATAATTAAAATACTGCATTTGTACGAACATTAAATAGTTGTTCTACGTAATTTAAATACTACTAACCTTAAACAACAATTGTTCAACGTATATGAAAATAATTTCGGTAAATCAGTTTCAATGATGCAAAAAGCACCACATAATTAGATCTGTTATAACCGGTGTTCTGTATATAGCATTGCAGAAAATGACATAGACAGCCTTGTTTTGACACTTTTGATTTATTCTAGATATTTCCTTTTGTTTCACTAATATAGTCCGACAGCCGATGAGGGCCGACAATAAAGTTTGATATGTCTGTGAAAATACGGAACAGCTTCAAAAACTATGCCAAGCAACCTCATTCAAATATCATCGTCTTCCAAACCTATGGTTAATTTTATTATAGGTCAGACAGCTCAAAGCAAGCGGATTACTTCAGACCTTTTTGTTTTGTTTCGTTTTTTTTCCCCAAATTTAGAAGAAAAAAATAATTTGACCTCACAATGGTACAACGCTACGGCCCTTTTCGTCATCAATTATACATTGGTATCATAAGTACAATTGACATATTCCATGTTGCAAAAAGGGAGATAAATCCTTCTAACTTTAAAATTTGGAAATATTAATGGTTTATATGACTTAAAAAGTAATAATTATGATACTATTATTTCAGATAGTTATTATACGATTACTTATAATATTCATGAAACTATTATTCATAATAAGTATGATACAATCGCGGTCGATATATCTCGGACTGTTCTCGTTCTCGATAAATAAACCAGCATAAACATGAATATAACATATCGAAAAAATAGATACATATTTAGATGCAGCTTCATCTTGTTGTACATAAAACCATTTTGAATAATTTTTCAACAATACCTGTGACATCTGGAATTTGTTTGTCATATAAATGGTTATCTTTTCGTAAAAAAATAAGTGGAAATGTTACAATTATACAGCATCTACGAAAATGCCAGAGCATGCATTATTAAAACATTCTGTGTTGCTTTCTCAAACCTCTTCATATCAATGTTTAAACGCTCAATATTAAAACAAAACAGCATGATAAAGGGGAGACAATTTTTGATTGTGCTGCATGTTTAGTTGGGTATTGTTTAACGTAATTATCAGAACTATTTATGCATACATATATATACATATGCCATGATTATGGACAATAATACCGTACGCTTTGTAAATTGGATAGCATTCTTTGGTTTGTGTCATTCAAGGACGGCCTCCCCTGTGTGTATGCCAAATGCGTGTGGTGAGTGTGTTCTTGGAGGCTGAGATATGTTCGTGTCTTTCTGCTGGAGATAGAGAGAACGTGATGCCTACTTTAAAGTGTTGTCTCAATGAAGCATAGTGCTGATAACATCTAGCAGCCAACCATCACGAGTCTCGTTATACTTACAAGGGATAAACCCATTCCCATCCAAATTTGGTTTATGTTGTCGAACTACATTTTAACAGCCAGGGTCATTTAAGGACGTCCAAGGTTTAAGATGTTGAGCAAAACCGGTGTAACCGGAGAAAAACCACCGCCCTACAGTCAGTACCAGGCAACTGCTCCAAGTTGGTTTCGAACTCGCGACCACCCAGAGGTGGAGGGCAAATGATAAAGTGTCAGGATACCTTAACTACTCGGCTACATCGACCCCATCCCAAGCAGGAGTGGTACTACCAATGCAATACAATGATATGTTTCAGCAAGGGGACATAACCAAAATCCTTCCTACAGGGGCGAACGCTTAACTGAAGACTAAACCTGAGTTAGTGATATAACTGACACTGAAGATAACCTATAGTAACGTCGTACCTCGGTATCCTGGCAATGTATACGTTGAGTACAGGAATGAGCGCTAGAAACACGGTCACAGTGCAGACACTCGTACGTCGAAACAGTATCTGAAAGTAAAAACCAACCGATCTTGAGTAATAAAAAAAGTCTGAAAAATTCAATTTTTACAGTATCCCTAAATTGCTACCGTAAATACAAATGTATTTCCATAAAAGCATAAATTTTATTTCATTTTAGCGTTTTCCGAGGTGAATGCATTCTGCATAATCATGATTTCAGTTATTGCAGTGTCTGTAAAAGTTTGTTTCTACGGCAAATGCTTCATTCATTACGTCTAAGCAAAACATAATCATTGTGGCTTTTCTCTTATATTTTTGTTAGTTAAGCTTTGTTTCATAATGGAAAAGTATCACAGGTCCTTATCTGAAATAACGACTAAATAATGTTTTGCCTGCTGAATGTCTAGGAAAATATATTTTTCGAGTTCATGTAACAATTTCCACAGAACCCTGGTTAGCAGTTAGCCGCATTTATTTTTTAACGTTTTTATCAGTGATATTGCTTTAATATCTGAAAATATGTTCCACAAATGTTTTTCCTTGGAACATATCTTTTTGCAAATTCCAAAATGCCGCGTTCATTACTTTGTTTTTAATTTATATTTCAATTACATCAAACGTTATATAATTATAGATTTACATCATGATCTCATTCATTTATATTGCAGGTGTCGTCGCAGAAGACGCTTACTCTCCCGTAGCTTCTTGCCTTATTTTCCTTCTACTTTTTCGAAGGGTCTCCAAACAAATCTATATTTTTGTTGATAAGTTGTTGGCGTTGTCATTTTTGAGTTTTCACTGTGATTTTGGTATTTTGTCTTTTTTATAAACATACTAAGGCCAAGTCCACACAGTTGGTCCTGGCAATTTAGTCCGGTACAGCATTGTGCACATGGATCCAAACTTCTTCGTCCTTGTGCCAGACTTTGCATGACTCTGCAAACCTGAATGACAAATCATAACACGAGGTTACTTCAATCACTGAGGACCAGAATATAATATATTCCTAGAATTGCACCATATTATTCCCTTTGTACTCTAAATTCTTACCAACTCCCCCTCTCCTTTCCGTACACCACACGTAAGCACATGAAATCCCCACCTTAAAGGTGCATTCCTTCGTTTGATTAAAGTTTAGGTCGTCGAAATGAAACCTACAGAAAAAATGTGTATCTTTCCCCAATAGGAAAAGTTGTAACCGTATCATTAATAAGGCAGATTTACTTTTAAGATAAAACCAAAGTTTTTCGAGGTTTAAGTCCTGGAAATTATTAATTCGACTCGAAGTACCACTGGAGACATACTGTATTTGTATACGAGCCGCCTTTTTTATACATTTCGGCGTTAATTTCATTACATGTTGGAACAAACACTCATATAATCATCGTTCGGACATATACTGAAACGAAAAAGAAACGCAACATGGAAAATTGTGATTAATTTTGTATTAAATATACATATCTGTATAAAAATCGCGGAAATAAACATGCACCCTGCCTAACACCCATACCAATCTTCAAAATCACCCAAGTGTGACTAGAGACCTATGCACTTCCGGCGCGGTAAAAACATCAAAAACCGTGCCTGTACAAACATATGCGTTCTTTTTTCATTCAAACCAGTATCAATTCATCACTAACATTGAGCCACATCATCGCCAATACTTTTGCAAACAATAATTCCTTTTACAATTATGCCACGGTTATCAAAGGTTGATAGAGGACGTGCTATAGCGATGCTTCTGGCAGGGAACACGCAACTTCACGTCGCTCGACAATTCAGAGTTCACAAATCGACTATTAGTCGATTAGTTTCACGTCTTAACGCAACAGGAAGAGTCGATGACCAGCCGAGATCAGGACGTCCACGCGTAACGTCGCGACGTCAAGACCGGGTTCTTAGGTTGGCACACCTGCGTAACAGGAGATTAACGGCCGCTGAAACGGCAAGGAATACGATTGGTAATCATAACCGTCGAATTCATCCCCAAACAGTGATCAACAGACTGCGTGAGGCTAATTTGCGTGCAAGGCGACAGTACGTTGGTTTACCACTAACACCGCAACGTCGAGCACGTCGTATGCAATGGGCAACGGCACATATGCCCAGACGTTTTCCTATGAGACGTTGGAGGTCTATGCTCTTCACCGATGAATCTCGATTCACGTTATTTCGAGCAGATGGCCGTCAACGTGTGTACCGGCGTCGAGGCGAACGATTTGCTGACGCCTGTGTTTTGGAACACGACCGATTTGGGGGTGGATCAGTTATGGTTTGGGCGGGAATCTCCCATGGTTTGAAGACGCCTTTGGTGATAGTCAATGGGAATTTAACGGCCGTACGCTATCGGGATGAGATCCTTAGGCCCCATGTTGTGCCGTTTGTTAGGCAGCATCATCTAACCTTTCAGCAAGATAACGCGAGACCACACGTTGCAAGAGTCTGTAGAGACTTTCTTGCGACACAGAACATTGTTCCTATAGATTGGCCTCCATATAGCCCCGACCTGTCCCCAATCGAGCATTTGTGGGATGAATTAGACAGAAGAATTCGAAATCGCCGTAACCCCCCAAATACCCTCCCTCAGTTAGCAAATGCACTCGTCCAAGAATGGAATAACATTCCAATACGGAAAGTCAATGCCCTGATGAACTCAATGCAACAAAGAATTAGAGATGTGATAACTGTTCGAGGAGGACACACACGATATTAGG
Organism: Pecten maximus; assembly: GCF_902652985.1. Classification (NCBI taxonomy): domain Eukaryota; kingdom Metazoa; phylum Mollusca; class Bivalvia; order Pectinida; family Pectinidae; genus Pecten; species Pecten maximus. The sequence continues at coordinate 16,354,746 of NC_047027.1, forward strand.
ACACGGTTTCAAAACTGCTGCCATTTCAACTTGGATTCACGTAGGGTACTACCAATCATGACCTTCTAGCAAAGTGACCTGTTCTTAAAAATCTCTAAACATTTAAAGGATGTTACATCAATATTCAATATTAACTATTACATATGAAATTTAAACATAATGCTCACAAGTATTATTTTATTAAACCTACAATTTGAAGTTGCGTTTCTTTTTCGTTTCAGTATATATATCATCAATAGAAATTGTGCATGTTTCTGATGTCTGAACGAAGGAATGCCTCTTTAAGACCGTTTAATAGGGGGTACTGATTTAAAAAAAAAATCCTTAGGAGATAGCAGAGCAACTGATGATGTAAAATGTTCATATTAATTGTACAGAACTACAAAGAGACCAATTATATAAATTAGTTTAGTTTCTGTGGTTCATTTTTTGTCAGGACGATCACTAATTATTATTTTCAATCAGTAAAGATAAGAAATGATTAAACAGAATAAGGGGAGGAATATGGGCTATGAGAAGAAATAGGAAACATGATGTAGATAAAGAAGGTTATATGCTCTACACTCATAATAAGAACATTCAGAGAACAGGTTTTTAAACGGAAATAACCACCAAAATGGTGATATTAAAATTAATTTATACAATAGAGTAATTTCTCGACACTCAGAAACACTATTTGTAATAAAAATGATAAAAAAATATTCCAAAACACTGTAGTTTAATTATATTAACAATAGAAGAAATTACTACATATAACCAATATATTTAAATCATTGACGGCTAGTCTATTTGGGTTTGCAAAAAATCGCAAAAAGGACAATTCTGAGATAAAAAATACCATTCACTATCATAGCATTAATGGAAATGCTAAACACTTAAAGGGGTTGCTAAAACCAGCTAAGAATGTGGGTTGGATTTAAAATCTTAACAAATTTGGGGGTTTTGATGCTGTCAAAGATGGCTGCTAAAAGAGGAAGTGGACGCAGGCCCTACCCTTAGATTACCAATCAGTGATCAGCACTTCGATAAACCCGATTGACACTTCACCAACCAATGGTTAGCATGCAACAAGGAATTTCTTGTAAAAATATCAGGATTGTCGAAATATGGTGGCCGTAGGAAAACTTACTGTATGAGACCGGCATCCAGCATTATATCTTGTTTCCCCATGATTGTTCACTATTTTTTCAAGAAAACATTCCTGTAACAAACAAATTATAAACCGTCAACGTGTTTCATTTTATTATCCATGTTATCTTCAACTTCAGTTCTAATAAGTTTTTCAAAGTGTTCAATTGATTGTCCATAAGATTGCGCATTCATTGAGTTTAATATCTAAGTGACTGAAATACTACACGTATATCTGTTAGACCGTTTTATGAGTCACTACTGAGCGGCGACAGTGAATCGGCTTTGCCCGTCTGCATGGTAATTTATAAAACACTCAAAGTCAGCTCACTTCGTTCTCTGTGTAGTAGTAGGTGGTGATCTCAAACAATATGTCCGTTTTCGGCCAAATTGGACCAGTTAAAAATATAATGAAAATACTTATGTGAATTTTTCAACTTCCGTTCGATCTGCAAAAATCAACCTCATGTGATAAATGCTTCAGAGACATACAAATCAATTACGAAAAACTTCTTTTAATTTCATGTATTTTGAAATCTTAAGCATTTATTGTCACTACATTTATGGCAATTCCGGTTAACTTAAACAAATACAACAAACCAAAACGGAGTTCGTAATGAATTAATGACATTACGAATAAGTACATGTTTTTGTAATGTTGCCTGTTTGTTTGTTTTTTTCTTAAAAAGTCTTACCAAAAATCGATGACAAATTAAAAACGCATTCGTTTTATAATAACATACTAAACTTCTTTTACGTACCTCGTCAGCACCGCATGTTAATGTAGTATTCCTACAGATAGTGACATCGGTAACATCGTTACACATCCAACACTTTTCTGCAGAATGCACTGTGGATGACGAAACAAGATACCAATAAATCAAAAGTGACGATAAGAAACAAAATTAATTTGATCTCTGTTTCTAGCTTATAATTAATCCAAATGTTTTTATACGTATATAGACTTTGCCTAATCTTGAATATAAACATGCACCATTAAGCTACTTCGTCCATCGGTGATATCGATAAAAAGGACCAGGGTTACTTAATATGGAATTGGTTAAACACCTCATACAAAAATCCACAAGTACATACAGGTCACTTCAGATTAAAGCTTTGCATCAGTTATTTAGAACATAATAGATTTTATTTTTTATGAAGTCTGGGGCCGATTTCACCCCCAAACGGACTTGATCCATTAACTGAATCACAAGCAAGAAGGAAAACACTATTTCAATAATACAATTACAGTGGAACTTCGTTAACTCGAACTCGGATAATTCGAATACCCCGCTTAACTCGAAGTACCTCGTCGGTCCCGGCCGAATTCTCTCTTTATCTTAGTAAGGAAAACTCGGAAAACTCGAAGAACTCGGATAATACGAAGTGAAATTTTGGTCCCAACAATAAAAATCCTATTTGAAATGATCGAATAACTCGAAGTATAATTTTCGTCGATCGGTGGTAAACGCCGACATTTTGTAAGAGCTAAATTCCGTTTGTAATACTGAACATATCGGCACTACTAACCTACATGCTATTATAAGTGTTTCATAAATTCATAAAAAAAATTGTCGGTTGAATCTTATAAGAACATGTCTTGGTGATAAAAAGTACTGCTTTACTTACATCAGGTAATTTCCTAAGGCGGTCGCCGATATTAGTACACACGATAGTCAGCAACTCATCTACCCGTTCGCTCAAGCGGAACTAATCTCTCACACACCGGTAGATCTACCCGGCTGATGTTTTACAAGTGTAGAAATGAAACAGTCACCGGCGCCTGTTAAATCTTTAAACTGCTGAAACTATAGCGTAATTACTGCCAAGGTGTTCAGAGTATAACTGTAACGGTCAGTGCTGTCTATTAAATCAGATAAAACGCCAGCTCAGTAACAGTAACATTTTATACGCACATGCGTAGACTAACTCCCGGTGCTAATACACATAGAAATGGCGTGGTTATCAATAAAAAGTAAGTAGGCCGATCAAACAGTATTTTATAGCCTATGTCCAATAAAAGGTAATGGTTCTGTTACGTTTTGCATGCAATCTGTGTTAAACGCAAACGGTTACCGGGTATTTGATTTGACATGAATAACTTGTTATTTTGTCGAATTCCTTTTATATCGTTTACCTTTTGCAAACATGACTTGGACATCAGATCGTTCTTGAAGTGACTAAGGGAAAGAAACTTTATCGTGACTGCATATCGACAAAACTACACCAAATTACAAGTAACATAACGAAACATTACATATATATTTACATGTATTGACCAGTCTTCACACTAAACTGATGAGCGACGGAGCGAAGTTATAATGATTATATAATGTTGACAAATATTGACCAAAATTCGAACACTCGGATAACTCGAAGTTTTTTCGTGGTCCCGTCGACTTCGAGTTAACGAAGTTCCACTGTACAATGTATACATATATGTTATACTTACCCACTGTTGCAATGCATAAGAGCGCGGTGATTTTTTCTTAAAATATAAGAAATATATTTCAATTAAATACATGTATTTATATATTTATTTATGTATATATTTATGTCTAAACCTATATTATTAGTTGATTGAAATATTATCTGTATATTATTTTTTGTTATACATCTATGTTATATAACAATAACTTTACTGTGCAGCTGTACATACAATATAAATAAATTTTATATAGATATTATATACATTTTAAACCCTTTCTTCAGCTAATACATATCTATGACAAGAGTCATTAGTTGACTAAGGCCTGAAAAGGGTAAAACAGGAAAGAAAGTGCATTTCTGGTTTAGTCTTTTTAATCTCATTATTCCTTAACTTCAGATATATTCAGTAAACGGGGCCAAATGTACCATCAAACTGCCCTCCCCATTATTTACTGTTATCTTTTACCAAGCTTTACTTAGTTCCAGTGATAATTCAACATATCGGAGGAGTCATAAAAGTCGTTTGCCTTCATAAAAACTTAAACTAAACAGTAACTAAATTTTACCAATTCCAATGTTAAACGTGAGACCCATGTAATTCATTTATTGTTACTGACCTTAATATCCGACCATGCATGAAGAGTTTGATTTCTACTCCGTCTCAAGAGACATACTAACGATACTACACTTACTGCTATGAATCAATGATTATGTTTGAAGCGCTCTGTTATTTCAATTTAAAAGTGACAGTATTTATATATTGTATATATGTTTTATACATACTTAATGTCATCCTTAAATATATTCTTGAAAGGTAATATTATCCAAAAAAATAAACGGTTTGAAATGAAGCATTGTGATATCTGCGATCACTACGAACCAATATGGGACAAAACACATTTCTAACTACAGTGACTGACAAGTTGAAGCAGAGAAGGACCAATTCAAATATTCTACTTACTTATTCGACTTGACTCTGTTTCTATGTACGGATACTAGCAATGTTATATTTAATGACCCAAATCAACAGCTGTTTTCTTGTTTAGCTCAAATAATGTTTCAAATGTTAATACATATTTTTTAGTTTAAATTCTTTTCTACAATTAACTAAAAATATGAACGACATAATGTATCATTTTTTTCATGACAGAGAATGTATAATATATACTGGTAAAACGTTACACCTGAACCAACACTTACGTATGACCATTCTGGATGACTTTGAGTAACTGTACAATGATCAGATAAGAGAAACAATGTCATACATGTCATATATGTTTACTTTATCTAGCACATGTTTGACCTAAATATAGTTACACACATTTTCGATCTCGGTTGCTGTCACGACTGCAAAGTTGAACTTTGTCCTGTGTTTGACCTCTTGACCTAGTGCATCTGGCCAGTAAAGATGGAATATTGAAAATGCGACACAATTTATGACGTTGTAACTGCATGTGAAATTAATAAAACCTATTTTCCGCCACACACATTTGATTAATATGTTACTTCAGAAACAAGTGTGTAATGTTTTATAACTTCACACTGCTATAGACATTTTTTCTTAATATAAATCTGAAGCCGATAGGTCAATCAATTACTTGAACCTATTTAGATACATAACTTTTCTTACGTTACCTTATCTGTGTGCAAGATAAAGAAGACTCTTTTGAATTATACGTATGGCTGATCGTTGGTGGCAACATAGCGTAGAGAAATAAATACAAAAACAAAAAAAAACTCTTCTATTCAAAGGGGAGAAAAACATGAGACAACCATTCATCTTAGTGATATTCTTGTTTATCATTCCGTCGGTTGAAACACAAGTTGAATATCACAGAAATCATCCATTTGATTTAAGGTGTGTTTTTCCACTACATAGGGATACCTTTCAATAGTGTTTCGCCGCAAAAGATGTTCGTTGCTGTTAAAAAATTAAACACTGAACAATTTAACGTTGTATTTGTCTTATCTATCTGAATGAATTGGGCATTATATGTATTCAACAATACTTGATATGCGTCATGAGGAGAACATATTGCAGTTGAAAATTCGGTGATTGACCCTTTTATTTCATAGCTAATGTCATTAAAAAAAATATTGATCCTAAGTCTCTTTGTACTTGATATCGTGTTTATACACAACAAACTGTAAAAGAAAAATGTAAGGTCTGATTCTTATTGATTTAGATTTATTTATTTACTTTAAAATACTTCTCGTCACATATATATTTGGCTCTTTGGGGCTTCTTACAATCTTATAAATATTACTTTAAATTATATCATGTTATGTACTTGAACAGAACAGTATAGTTGTCAAATGTGTGCCAGCCAATCAAATTTGAGGATTTTGATTAAGGAATGATAATTTGGAAAATCGATAGTTTTACTTATCCGATCACTAATTATATAGACTAAAACCTGTAGTTCTGATAACGTAACTCAAACTAAAAGGATCAAATGTGGTAGGCTATATCCGTTATCTGCCCCACTATTTTAATATTCTCGAATTCGTAGTTTTGTATTTATATGGTTAGAGATTACAAAAAGATGCATAAGTGTTCTGAAAATGATACTGGTTTGAATTAGATTGTTAAATTGTTGTATATACGAAATATTGTGTGGTTGTTCAAACGTACATGTATGAATATGCGGTCGATATTTTCGCAAAAACAGCACAAATTTTGGTGTTAAACAGTGAAATGAAATAGGAGTGCAGTTTGTTCCACAAAGATATTTTAACTTTTATGTCAGTTAAACCAGCATAGAAATCTAGCAAATGTATCATTTTTGAGCACGAGCCTCGAAAAACCCAAAAGAGGGGTGAATACAATAGTCGACACGGCCATTTTATCCGGATTTAGTTTCCCCTGCGATACACATACTTCTGTATAGTGAAATAATTAATCTATCCTCTGTTTATTTCACATTTTTTATTTAATTAACAGTTCATATTATAGCGACGAAAAGAGTCTTATGATAGCAAAAAACTAAAATAAGATAAAAGGTATGAATTTTATAATCATTTCCGGACTTCGTCGATTAAACTACCACATCGGAAAATTGTAAACAACGCGCTGCTGCGTTGTGGGTATTTTAATGCACAGAAGAAGATTTTGCATCAGTTGCATCCAGACCTTTTTATAATTGGTACATTTATATCTAAATTCACCTTTTTGGTCAGCCAAAATCTGGAATGCAGCCTTTTCATACCGATGTTAGGCGAGTTTAACAACTGTCCTGAGATCAAAAAACCAGACAGGCAGACGACAGTCCTTCCTGGCACGTTTAGATGCCCAATGTTATCCCTTTCGCAATCAAATGTGACCCAATACTTCAAAAATACTACAAAAGTAATTTTCATTCAAACTTAATCGTGTTCACGTTCATAATTTACCTCAGATGTGACGAATTGGAATATTTTTGCAGACTAATCGTCTTACTAAATATGAGATGGCTCAAGGGAATTGCCCGGAACGTTCAAGAAGTACTCGATGATTTAAACTTGATAGGATTGTTTTTTATCAATTCTATGTAAGACCCTGAGTAGTGATAAACAGGTTAGATAGAGAGGATATATAACTGTATTGATATATTATCTTTTATTTAACATGATACAAGACATGTTTTTAAGCATTCGGATTTAAAATTTTCTAAAGGGGATTGATTGAAAACGACTTCTTTTCTGGCATTTTTTTAATGACTTGTTTTAAGTTATTTTCATGTATGTGTGACAATTTGATGTTTTTGGCCTGGAACTAGTTATATCTTGCTATCAAGGCAAACATCCTACCACTTATTAAGCTACAGGGAATCCCTGCTAGTCTGAGCTGGCTAGGGGGCCTTAGGATTATATTTTTCTACTTTTGTACTTTAAAAAACCTGGATAAAAGTATAACCATCTTAAGACAGACATCTACATTAGGCCTATAAGCATGTACGTGTCTTTGTGTCAATTACATAAAGATAAAGGTCACAAAGCATCTAATAATGGTGCAGTGAAACGCAAAGCATGCAGTAGTCGGGTGATGTGTATATACACTATATACTGGACAAGGGTAAGCTATACTATAGTTTTTATAGGGAAATCGGAATTTTGACTATAATTTGTTTGATTTATATCGGAATTCGTTTTTCTTTGTAAACGTTATTACCATGGGATGGCAGCTAAATTGTATGCACATGTTGGCCCTGGCTGACCCCCTGGCCTGATGGGCGGGGTCAAAAAGATTCAATTAAATTAACTTTTTTTTTCTAAACGAAGGTGACAGTTAAAGTCCATGGGCCTCTTGTTATAAATCAGTTCAAAATGAACATCATTTGCACTGTTCCTGTCTAAGGATGTTTTAAAACACACTCAAAGCCTGTACAATGGGCACTACTAATAATTCCATTGTTTGATGTTAACGTAATACTGTGGAGGCATATCTGCTGAATTTAAAAACTGAGTAATGTTCCAGCTGCAAAGAGGACGTCAACGTTGTGTTGTTGTTGTTTTTTTTTTGTTATTTTTTTGTTTTTTGTTTGTTTGTTTTTGTTTTTGTTTTTTTTTTCTCTAAGTTTTTTTCTTTTCTTGAAAATATGACAGCTTTCTATTCCATTGCACAAATTGTAATACTTGTATAAATGATACATTTTGTCGTCAGCACTGTAGGGATACAAAAAATCCTTTTTCTAGATACAAGGATGAAAGTACATATATTTCATGTTAGCTCGATAACAATGCCAGCACTATTTCAGGTGATTGGCTTTCTGAGACGTTAATTTACATTGTGATGTATTGGTGTATTTACTGGTGACCACATTGTTGTGACATTTTGAAAGGTAAAGTGGATGAAATAAGACAAGAAGTCAAGATCTCAAGGTCAAATGTAAATTCTTTATCCTTCAACTGATCAACATTTTTTATATGATATTATGAAGCAAAGCTTGTTGGAATTAAACATTTGTCAATTGAACGAAAGCAAGGTCATATGGTGAAAGGTCAAGGTCATATTTCGTATAATTTGTATGCCCACAATGCTGGTCGGAATTAATCATTTTGTCAAATGACAAAAGATAGTGTCAAGGTCATTTAGATTCAAAATACGAGATCAAATATAATATCATCTCTAACAAAACCCCTGACTGGTATGTGTTTTTATGATTCAGATGAAACTAATAAATAAATATCACACTGATATTTATATTTCTGGTAGCCCATTAAAAATGGAGATGGGCAAAGACATTACAGTCCATATTATACATTCTTATTTTATAGCGATATGGGCAGATGAGTTTACATAATTTGAAGAAAAAAAACAATTTTAATAGTGAACTGTGGTGTCATGTCGAATTCAGTGTACCGTAAACTAGCATCCAAGCATTTGAATGACGGCTTGAATTATAAACTGATTCCCTGTGGAATCATTTAACTAAATTCTTATTTATTCATTGAAATAAGATTTTCAAAAACAGTACATCCTTTAGTCAATGTTTATTAAAGGAACACATAAGAAAAAAATATTAGCACATACGGACTTTAAACCACCCTTTTTCTCAAAGTTGCTGCTGAAGTGGGAGATAAACTCGCGATAGCTTTACAACATCATAAGTATACATGTTTCTTCACAATATATACTGCAATCAAAATTGGGATAAACTCTCATACTTTAAAGAGGCTTACCCGCAGACGGACCGGTAAACGGCACATCTCCGATCACTAAATAAACTTCAGTACACGTTTCTATGTGACAAAATTAGAGGCTTTCCGACTTTATTTCTTGAGAACAATTACAGAATATGTATTTAAAAGACGTTTTAAAACTCAACCTGGGAGGGAAATGTATGGAATATAACGGCAAATCTTCTTTGTAAATCGCCGCTGCCTTTGAAGTTATCACTGTGCGGCACTGTGCACGTGCTTGTTTCTTTGATGTGTCAATCAAATTAGATTTATTGCGGGTTGCGATTAAATAAATAATATTTAAAAATGAGGTTTTAATATCACTTTTCAGCGTTTTATAAGGAAAATAAAATGAAAAACTCAACGGGCAAGCCTCTTTAATATATATATTAATAATGTAGTCATAGAATTTATAATGTAAGGTTGTATGTTAAAAATAGAATTATATGGAATATCTATAAAATACAAGACTTCAATTTGACCAATCAGCGCTTGTTCGGTAAAGGGCAATATTAATCTGTTTGCCGGTGTAACATGACAAAAAATGTCCTGGGGTAGAAACTTTTACGCGGGGTCATTATTTAATAGAAGAAACCATAACCGAGTGCTCTTAGAAAAATGATCTGCTTCAATTCTTTCGGTTTTTCGTACAGAGAAAAAGTGACCAACCGTAGAAAAAATATCCCCACTACTTAATCGTTAATGGGTTCCCTTGGAATGAAAATGTTATTTGAAAGGGTTTTTGACGTTTTTCTTACATAGTTGAATCTTAACTCGAACTCGTTTAACTCGAAGACCTCGTTTAACTTCGATAACTCTGTTAATTGATAATTGATTTGATGAAGAGTGTTCTATATCAAAGATAGCTTACTTTTTTGTTGCAATAAATGCATTTTGTCACTATCATTACATAATTTGCTAGGCGTCGTTGAAGGCACCCCTAAGGCTGTGGTAGATTGACCTGTAAGCTTGAAAATATAGTTGTCAAGCTCGAAGAAGCACTCTGAATTACAAGGATTAAGTCGTAAATATATGAAATAATTATATTGCTGCTTAAGAACCAAAATGTGTGTGTTGCTTTTATGTACTAACCCGATCTTTTACTTTATGAGTTCGGTAAAAAAATACATCTTGTCTGCATTCCATAAAACTCTGATGTTATCGTCGAAATATGCATATTCATGTAAAACTCAACAGCGAAAGCTATTTTTAAACTCATCAATTAAAACGTCAAAGGAAGCATAAGTGTTCTGCTTCATCGTCGACAACCGCCATACAAATATAGGTTAAATCATGGTCATGTCACAATTTGAAATGAAATTTGGGTGGCGACAAGGCAAATCAAGGGAAGTGATGTTACTGAAAGGTCAGAGGTGGCTTCGATTTCACATTCGACATGTTTGATAAAATGCTTGTTTATATACAAATATAAAATTAAAAGGAATTTTCAAGGTCACGACTATCTGTCATATATATTCAGATTCAACGATTTATTGCATATAATGCTTAAAGTTAGTGCTAAAGAAGCGTATTATTGCCATATAGATGCAGTTCCAAATTCTCTTAGAATGCAATCTTACAAATATTGCGCAAATAATGAAAAGTTATCTTATTATTTAAGTGAATTTGTCAATTTGAGTTAAAATTCAGTTTCCTTTTTTATATGCAAATAATAATTTTTTCTTCGTTTTCATGGTAAATACACAAATGTGATTGGTCGAAAAATTCTTTTCATATTTCTATGAAGGAAATGCCGAGAATGGCGCGAAAAATGTGACGTCACAATACAATTGACTTTGCGTATTGATTTGAGAAGAAAAATAATCCCATTTAAAACCAGTAAAATTGTACATAAAACATGTTTAAAATTAGAAAATCATTTTCAAAAATTAATTGCAAGCGTTTAGATCAGTTTTTTTTTTAGTTTCATCGGGGTATGAAACAAGTTTTAATTTTAGAATGCGTATTAATTTTACATGTGTGTATTTTTATACAGTGCTTCGTATAACGCGTATGTAACATTACATGTTTATTGGTTTCACTTAATGATCTTTCTCTAAATCTTGATTTTCCATGACAACGTTCGTCACAAGTTCGTTCTGTTCATACAAAATTGATTACTCCAATGATTAAGAAGGGTTAGACACCACTATACCTGGCAATACTAGAAGCTAAAACTTTCATAACACTGATAACAAAGTTTAATTGCTAACTGATATATATATATAAAAAATATAGAAATTTGGGTGATTCCCTTTTTCTTTAAATTTGCCAGCATTTCAGAACATGAATTCATCAAGAGGAACATTTTAATAATAAGTAGAAACAGAAATGCAATAGGTGGCTCTTTTGGTAAATGGTGACACCTTAGATTAGGATCTAAGGTCTAAGGTAAGCATTATTTAGTTGATTTCCTAAGAAGAAAGTTGTGAAAAGGCTTGACTTGTGAATATTACCTTGTATTTGGATTTCATTATTTGAATCATGTTAGTATGACTTTGACTATTAGTAATGGCGCATACAATTATAAAGTTTTAGGTAAAACATCATCAAAGTACTTAACATGTTCAATGACAAAATTAAGCGAAGCCAAAAAGCACGTAGAACGGAATAAGAAGTCTTTTTAAAAATCATATTAGATTTCTATATGAAAAACTGCCAAGTCTAAAGTCACATCGAGATCTCGCGGGTTTCGTATTGACATCTTCCAGTATTTCGCTTTATCCATTCCTGTAATACAACACAAGTCTTTTCCTTGAGAGTCATCGGTTTCTTCACTTCAATTTGCGCTCGCCTCTCTTGTGAAAGTCCAAGATTACGTCCGACTTTACGTCAATGCTTCGTTAGGATAGTTTTTCTGTACATGCCGAAAAGCATTCCCTTCCTGTGTCCTAAAATGAAGTCATTGCATTGTAAAAACATTATTCAAATGTCAAATTATATGGAAAAAAATATTGAAATTATTTAAACCTAGCTTGGAATCATCAGTGTACTACTTTGCTAAAAACATTATACGTACAAAGGAATGAAAAGCATTCGTTTCTGGATCAATTCTGAATCAGGGTATCAAGAATAATATAGCTATAAAATACTAAAGGTTTTATTGTATTCTTGTTTCAAGGAATAATATCAACTCACCAAGACATGTATTAGGCTTTCTTTGCAATGACTTAAAAGAAAGATTTTAGGATTTTAGGATTGTCCGGACACGCCTCAACCAATGAGAAATCGGCGGACAATTTGAAAATTGGTTTTTCGAAGAAAAAAAAGTAGGATGCCCAACTGCATGTTATACTGATCATGAATACCAAGTTTCGTTAAAATCGGAGTAGTACTTCAGGAGGAGTTGTCCGGACAAGCCTCAACCAATGAGAAGCCAGCAGCCATTTAAAAAAATGATTTTTTGAAAAAAAAAAAAATGTGGGATGCACAACTACATGTTATATTGATCATGTATACCAAGTTTCATTAAAATCGGAGTAGTACTTTAGAAGGAGTTGTCCGGACAAGTCTCAACCAATGAGAAGTCGGCGGTCATATTGAAATTGGTTTTTCGAAAGAAACAAAATGTGGGATGCACAACTACATGTTATACTGATCATGTATACCAAGTTTAATTTAAACCGTAGTACTTTAGAAGGAGTTGTCCGGACAACTATTGCGTGACAGACAGACGGACAGACGGACGGAGGGTAAACCTATAGTCCCCCCGTTTTTCAAACGGCAGGGGACTAATAAAGCAAAAACCAGTCCCAAGTGTACTTACCATGACTTAGTTGTATTCACATGCCGTGATGGATGTCTTTACTCTGCAATAGACATACATACATTAATTACCTTACAATGGATAATGAAATGATTAGTACCATCCATACCTTGTTTTGTCATCTCAATAATAAAAAATAGGTTGTTATACGATAATTTATTATAACATCAGCATATATTTCAAACATGCAGTTGCAGTCGAAACCGTAAAACTAGCCCGAAACTCGACACGACGAGGGAATGACATGAACACAATATTGATGAGAACATTGAAAATATACAAGACAATTAGTTCCGGAAAGGTTACCGAGGACAAACCAAACAACAGGCAATGTTTAGATTATCTAATTATAAAACGTAGACAATCCTTAGCATATTTTTATTTTTTTTTTTTTTTGCCCTTTTTCTGCCATTTTTTCTTAATTTAACATAACTTGTGTGTTCGATAAGTTTATCTTAGTGATACAGCCACAAATCTCACCCTCTTCGAAGACACTCAATCTGGACACTCAAGTCACTTGGGTTAGTCTGTGTACCAGGGATTCCTTCTTTCCAGTCCATATCTCCTTCTTTTGTCAGAAGTTTAATTTCTGGGACATGGTCTGTCGACATAATTCATACATGACAGTATGGAGATGAAGTATATCACTTATTTATCCTGTATTATCTCATTGAAAATGTCAATCCCTAAATCTCGCGACGCAGCTTTTTCATTGAAAAATGTTTTTTTTTTTTTTTTTTTAATTTTGAATTAATATATGGAGATAGATAATTGCTTTATCGACGCATCCAAATTCTCTACTTAGCTATCATTTTTAACATCCCTTGACCATTAACTAGATTCAATCGATATTTGTACAGTCATTGATTGGAATACACCATATGGTATATTCATGATGCCAGACAATATTGTCTGGATACTCACCATTTTGCGGTTGGTAGTTCCTATTCCTCCTGAACTGGACTGTGATCGGACCTAACACGTCACAATGGGCCAAGACATGTAATATGGGGAATTCCTCACCAGGTTCAAACTAAAAAAATAACAGACCAATAAAGTAGTAAGCTTATTGGTAAACGTATTAAGAATATAATGATCGTAGTCTTTGTATATTGTTTTATACAACATTCATCATTGCGCATATGTGTTTAAATTCAGTTATTCGCTCGGAGTTTTGAACGACAAATCATCATTGTGCCCATATGTCTTAATTTAGTTATCTACGGAGATTTGGATACAATTCAACATTGTGCATTTATGTCTGAATTCAGTTATACGCTAAGAATTTGGTACAACAAGTCCTCATTGCGTGTCTGTTTTTTAAATTCAGTTTTCCGCTAAGATTAGGTTACACCGGGAAATCAAAGCGTTAATAAGTATACATTCAATTACCCGCTAAGATTTAGTTACACCAAGTCATACATTTGTTATTAAGTATATATTCAGTTACACCATAGTTCTTGTGTTTTTAAATTCAGTATGTTCTACAGTAGATTCTGGATAATTTGAAATAATTTCAAACATGCAAAAGTCAAATGTTTTGCATTAACCAAAACATCGAATAACACGCATTTACAAGATTTAGCAAATCATATGAGCTTTTATTGTGATTTACGAAATAAATTCGAACAATCCATCGATTAAACACCCCATAAGCGCTAACAAGAAACAGTGAGGAGTATCGTAAATTTCGTACATTGTGTAAATTATATGTACTATATGTTGATCATAGTCAAGATGTTGAGGAATACAGGTAAGTCTAACCCTTGACGTTATTGTGGTTCTTAACGTGCTGTCTATAATGTGACGTCAGAATGTAATCCGCATTTTTGCAAAGTCACTTCATCAATACCCAAAACATAATGTGAAGTAGTAAAATATTTCATACAAATAATGTTGTTTATGTCGGTAACGGCGTGATGTGTATTTGTATGATATTTACATAGCTTATAACACAGCTGTCATGTTCAGTTTGAGAAGAACATGCATGCTGTAAATTTATATATTTAGTAGTACATGAAATCTTATGTGTGGCTGTTTTAGAGCTGAACGCAGTGCATTAACTTACGTTTGATCAGATAACACTTTACAAATACAATTTCTTAAGCATATCATGTGGGTTTTTCACTGTCTAGAATCTAGAAAACAATCACCAATGTGCGAAACTGTGAGATCGCTAAAATCAGTGCGTTTATAATAACTAATGTCATGACCATTATAAACCATAATACGCATTACCAGTATCGTGATCGCCGTGTCCAGTGACACACAGCCCTCGGGAAACATCAATACTATTTTCTTGCACTGTCCAGGAAGGTGGAAGACATCCCCTTTTTCAGTGAGAACGTAGTCGATGGCATTGTTCTGCTGGATGACAAGTGGAACTCCAGGCCAAAGATCACAGGCTACTGCCATGACGTACTGTGGGCAGCTAGAGACGGTAGCAGACAAATATACCTGAAAAATAATAATAGAACCTCGGCAGTTTACCTAGAATAAAACATAATACAGGATGTATCTGGTGACATAATTGAAAATTGAAGCAAACGTTAGTTATAGTATTATTTTATTAAAAATGGCAAATTTACCACACTCAATTAGTAACTGTATCGCTTATCATAAAGTGAACATTTACATCATAATCTCAGTGAGTCTGTTAATTGTTATCAATGTTAAATCAATCAGTTAATATATGGATGTCTCTATGATTCTACATGTTCTACAATCGATTTAATGTAAAAGCAGTTGGTAGTTTCCTAAAATTTAGACACCGTAAATGCATTTTATCAATAAATAAAACAATTAAAGTTTACTGCTTTCATTAGTGTATCGTTTTTACCTCCCCTTCTTTTTTAACCAAATGACTGGCTTTAAATTGGCACCAATCACCAAGGTTACCGCTGCTCATGATCAGGAATGTAGTTCGAAAGGACAACACGTTGGTTGGGACTTTGATCATCACAATACACTTCAAAATAAATCGTATTGTTGAACAATAAACGTTATATTAGATAATATGATAGCGCAGTGGAACTGATTTAAGTGTAACTAAGAAGAGTGAAGACGTTTTGTCCGTGTTTCCTCTTTTTAAAAATGTAGATCATGATTGATATAGTTAGATTTTAAGATAAATTTAAGATGAATTACATGCACAATGTTGATGTAATATAATTTAGTTATGATATATGTCAGTGCATTAGAACTACACCTGGATACTACTCAGGAAGACTGATACTATTTTATGAAGGTTTTTATTATTTCCACTTTACCAGTGTCCACTTACCTGCGAGTGTCTGCCATCCATGACGTCAATGTTCTTTGTGTTTGCACGTCCACGGCCTCTGTTAAACAGGTTGATTTCAAAAAGCATACTGAGTGGCTCGGTGGCATTACCGTACGGTATCATTCCCTGTCGGCCGGCATCAGATAACGTATACCAGTCAACGTTTATTCTATAGTCTAACTTGTCACCAAAGAACTCAATGATCAATGTGTCATCTTCTTTTGCCCAGTCGATAGAGTATCTGGAAAAAACGAAGTTCAATAATGTGAGATTTTCCGGATACCTTGATTTGTATGTCGGGCGAAAGACGTTCACTCTACCAGAAAACCTTGTTCTATAACCAGGGTACTGCTTTTACAACAGGCTCCAGGAAAACCTGTTTTTGTTTGCACTTCGTTCTGACGAATTGGAGTATGAAGTATAGTTTCGTTATTATGTGTGTATTCTCTGATGATTATGAAAAGGAACGAAGGAGTACTGTAAACATGGACATTTACGCGAGGGGGGAATTAACGCTAATTACACATAGTCATTTTGATTGCGCCCCCCCCCCCCCCCCCCCCCCCCCCCCTACCACCACCACCCCCTCGCGAAAATAACCACGTTTATAGTAATATCGCTACGTCTTTGACTGTTTATTACCAATTCACTAGGACGCAGAAAACATGGTAGTGTAGTGTTTCCAGATAAATTAGCTGCTCAACATCTACAAGTCCAAACCACAACAAACTAGATGAATTGACTACACAGACAATTGTTGTTAATCCATTCTTGTATTGCCTAATAGCGTCAATCTGATGAATAGATAATTGGATAATGAAATAATGATAGATGTCAGCAAACACACGGTAAGTACCTGTATTGTGTTCCGGTAAGTGTCGCCCGGCGTCTACACCTACGTTTCAACTGTAGTAAAACCGTCTGTAGAGCTGTTTTCTCTAAATCGGTGTCTTCTCCAAACCGTTGGATGACTTTCGATAAGAATCTGCAGAAGCTTAATTCTCCCTTAATGAAAACACAAAGTAAAACTCTAAACAACACTTATGTTTTACTGTTCGAACAGAAACTCACCAAAAAGGCCTACGGGATATAACTTTCTCTAAAATTCACGAGTTCTGATATACCTAGATATTCATATTGTTGACATGGCTTTGTGATCAAGTAAACATGTCTAATACACGTTATACAAATTAAGCATGAAGGCTTACTAAGCAGCATGATTAAATATCAAATATTCTTCAAATGAAAACTGCGGGAAAAGGCCTTTTTGCAATATCGTACTAGAATTTAGCAAAGATGGGTCTGATAACGAATGCTGCATTTTGAATCAATCACGAAGACTGAAAATGAAATTTATATTTTTAATGATAATGCTATAATTCATCTATATACAAGATGTACATACTTTGACGAAATTGGAGAATATAAACTAAATCGAATATATTTCTGTGATTCAGGGCAAAGAGAGCCTATAGTTATAGTGTCAACATACACCTTGAATACATGCACGACTAGTGGTTTCCTTTACTTCACCAAGCACACTAATGGAAAAGGCAGACAATGGTGTCAATTTTGTAAAAATCAGGGAACTTAGGATAATATAGTGTAATAGATTCACAACATCATTACATGCAAATGTTGAATAACATTATAGATTAGGTCAAACGTGCACATTTTCATCAACCAAAAAAAACATATCTTGAGGGGACATGTTCTAGTTATCATTGTTGTTTGTTAATTTCACAAGAAATACCATCTAGGTATGAAAGGGAAAAAAAGTTAATTACTTTGCACCCCGCCCCTGAAACCAGCCAGAACGGGTTTTAGGGGAAGTGTTAGGGTTCGTGCAATAACGTTAATAAGGAAACGTTTATTGAATAAACATAACTGAAAATATGTGATCTGTAAATCACCAAATATTTACAATCCTGTTTCGTTTGTGAAGAAACACCTAATACACCATTGCTTTACCATGCATCATTGTTTATCATTAGCAGCATCAACTTTATATTGATTTTGAATTTCCTTAGCAAGTAACGAATCGAAGATACAACAATTTTAGTATCTATTAAAACAAGTTATACATATTATGCATACATTTACTTTCTAACCGACAGTCCAATTTAGATTTGATAATGTATGTTATTGATCTTGAATTAAGTCAAAATCATATAAAAATGTGTTTCCTTCAATATTCAATATTACAAATATGTGATCCATCATTCACATTTGTTTGTGTGTAAAACACGTTTGCCATTGACAATTCAACAACAAATTAGAATTTTCTGGTGTTTGAGATTTTTATTTATTCATCTTTTTTTCAAATTTTAAAGATGCGGTTATTTACTACTTGGAGTTAATGTGATTCATTGTATCTGATGTATCTGATAACCATACAAATAACTGTTTACAGATCACAACATCAATCCAATCAAGTTATGATCAATCAGGACAACTATAGGATGGTTAAATATTAATGATACGCACAGCCGCACGCATCAAGTATTAGTTTATCAGGTTTAAATGTTTTAAATGTTTATAAATGACAACATCCAACAACGAAAGCAAAAAAGCCACCCAGAATAAAATAGATATAAACAAACGTGACATCTACCAGTCACAAACCTTTAAACGGTTGCTACATTTATACAATTGTGTTACCTTTTGTAGATCAATTCCACTTTTGAGTCCTGAAATGAGAATAACAAGTTTTTGAAATTTTGATGCTTTTAAAGGTCATAACAAGTAAAACATAATATTTCGTCAAAGATTTCATTTAAGACAACATCATAGCGAACTGAAATTTGTATTTAAAAGGAAGCCGGAATAAAGATACACATTTTATAGGGTTTTGCCTGATTACTTTTCATACAAAAATATTTATTTACAACCGAAACAATGAAATATATAGGATGTTATTTATAATTAAGTGACATTTTGATATTAGAAATTCTCTTTTCCATAGCTGAATATGTGCAAACAGCAACAGACCATTCTTTCTTCGTTTGTTTGGTCTTGTAGCTCCACATACTGTGAATAGTCTGGCTAGTCTATTCCAGAAGTGTCCACTGAGGTGCCAGTCAAAAGATGTCAACCCGTCTTTAATAAGCTGCTTACTGGTTGTTAATCTATAATCCAGTGAACTAACGAAAAGGTTCACAAAGCAAACGGTGGCGACCAACGCGTATACTGCAAATGCAATTAACATACCTGTAACTGCTACCTGAATGTCATTACGGAATTTTATCATTCCGATTGTCATTCGAAACAGAGTCTGGATCGCGATTGGTATGCTTCTGAAGCCACCTTCTGTATGGCCATACATCAGGTTTATGAAACACGCGAAGCCCACAATCAGGACTGTAAGTGTTATTGTAAATTGAAAAAGCTCAGCGCGAAATGCCAATATTGTTCTGTACATCAGGAAGATGTGGTAGTTGAATGACAAATGTTTGAGTAGATCGAGGATAGCGATAAATGTGGTCATGCCCAGTGATATGGAGTAATATTCATCCCATTGGAAGACCAGTCCGAAGGACGTGTAAAATCCTGTCAATAACAAAGATGAAAATACGTTTAAGATTAATATATTCCAGTACATATTTAATATGTTTATAGCTCCTGAAATGCAAGAGCGACATTAATGTTATCAGTGAAGTAAAATATATATACGAATGTAATGTAACTAAACCAAATCAAACTAATTGGTAACTGATATTCCGTTTAGATAATGCACATGCATAAATAATATATATATATACGTATCAAAGAAGGCGTAAGTAATTGATCTGAAGATGCTACAGCGCCGACAGCCACCTTGTAAAGTAGTTATGCCATCAAACTGTGCTGACCTTTGATCAGCATATTGATTGCAGACGAGTCGATATTGATTTAGGGGAAATAGGTGCCGTCGTTTAAAATAATGCACAATATTTTCATACTGAGAATTAAGTAGCTATGTCGCTGTGTACATGTCTAAGTGTAACGAGTCTCGAAATGTTTTTTTCTTTGTCAGAGCAGTTATTATTGGTGTGATATTAGTGTGTGCGATTTCCGTTGGTGGATATTTGCTTTTTCCGTTTTTCTTCCTTTCTTTTTTTCAGCCTCTCGTTTTTGTTTTGTTTTGTTGGGGGTTTTTGGGGGGTTTTATTATTTATTCACCGAAACTTCAATGAAAACCTGATATATCTACGCACAAATGAGATCGCTTTGCATATGACACAAACACAATCCATGCGACATTCGAGGCAGACTATAATATTATATAGAAGTGCAATTTCTCCTTTCAGGTTTAAACAGAATGATAAAGGAGAAGTTCAAAGTCATGTTTTTTTTAACCTCCTTTTACCTGGGAAAACGGTACTGTTAATACTAGTACTGTTGATTTACCTTGTTTGATATGAAGTATAAAATTCACAACCCAATAGCAACTATTGTGATTAACAGAGATCAAATTTATCCTTGAACTTTGATTCAAATGGCCTTGACCTTTGCCCCAGTGACATTGATCTTTGATCAGCTGCTTCCTTGGTTAATGCTAAACCAATCTTATCCGTAATATCATCAAAATATTCATGTTAAACGTACAAAATTGGACACTTAGCTGACTACTCGTTTAATTCTGATAAACTTTGCTTCATAATGTCATAACAAAATGCTGATCATTTAATTGACACAAATTTTTACATTCAACATTGACTCAATGATCTTGACCTTTGGTCAGCTGACTCCTTGTTTACTTCCGTTAAAATTTCCTTTAAAATGTGAAGTGAAAATATACCAAAACATGACCTTTATAGCTTTAATCAAGATCAACCAGTGAACATACACTTAGTTACTTAGCTCCTTGTTTAATTCTCTAAATCTTTAAGTTATAATTACCCATATCCAGATTTAGTGCATTAAGAACGGCGATCGTGCCGGTCAATCTCATGACAAGACACACAATGGCGGTGGCGGAAACTCCAAGATGCAACACATCAATGACTTGGATTGCTGTTACTAAGGAATGGCCTCTGGTCTTTATAACCTTAGCAACCACAAACACGAACCGCACAAAGACGGTGATTACAAACAATACATGTAGGAACAGAATGATAAAGTCAAAGGTGTCTGTATACGGGTAGAGATTGGACGATACAACCGTTGTTTTCGTGAATATTCCGCCTGTACCTGGAAATTCGAACATGATTTGGACTTGGGTAAACAACATGTTGTTTTTGTTCACGAGACATGCTTCCACGAAAAGGACGCGGGTTCTTTCATCAAGCCAAGCACCATTTGTCAAGTTATTTATGAGATCAATTGTTTTTGTAGGCACAATATCCAAATCAGTGAGATAGCCTCCGCTACCATACGTTCCGAAATATCCTGTGTACGTTGGCATTTCCTTGTCATTATTGTGATGATATCGGTACGGTGTGGTGACGTCATTCCAAGAAACAGTCGTGTTCGCAGGGATCCAACCTGCAACAAAATGTTGTTGTTTTTTTAAATAGATATACATAACACGATCTCACAACAATTTTCAAATGGTTAAAACAGCTATAACGAACATTATCTATGGTTAACGCGATAGTGCTTCATTTAATATGTTCGTTGCCAACTACGGGCATGCTACGGTATACGCAATCAAAATGAGATACTCTCATTATAGTCACATCAAACAAACCGTTGAAATACCGTACGAAGAAAATAAAAGTCGCAATGTTGGTAACTACAGCGGTCGTAGTTGCTAAGATAATATAGTTCCTGAGAATCTACCTAAATACACCACTATAGTAAAAACAATAAAGGTAACAACTTTTTGTTTACTATCTTGTCACGCACAACGTGTATTGAGACGCATTTAGTAGTAACTTGGTCGGATGTTCTAGGGGCTGTACCTTCAGGCATTTGTTGTTATCCATGTAAAATGTACTTCCGCCATATTAAGTCTTGTTTTTGATAAACTACTCATTTGACTTTAGCTTTTTGTACAGAGATCATCGTGTAACAGGTGAAAATGATTAAATTGCATTGATCAATCCTTTCAAATTAGCACCGACTAGCTGACGTTTTGTTTCGTCACAAAGTGACCACGTCATGAATTATATGATACCGACTCTAGCGCTTGAGCCTAAGTTACACTGCATATACACTAATTTACTCGCAATCGCTAAGTTTTCTAAGCTGAAGAAGAGGGAGATATAAAATTGCCGTAACCAACAGGAAACATTTTAAAATTATTTAAAAATGAATAAATACATAATTAAATAGATAAATAAATCAATATACAAATAAATACATAATAAATAAAATCATCACATCCAGATGACGTGAGATATCTATGTCAGACGATGACGGTTCAAATGCATGACTCGACCATAGATATGTTTTAAACTATCGAAGATCAGGTATTATAAGTACATTTAAGCGTCCCATACCGTAAGTGTAGTCCTTTGTATCTTCTGTATCCGTATCATAGTCAGGGACACATCTGATACCGTAGATCCTCATGAATGATGGAATTGTACAAACGCCTTAAAACGGATAGATTAACGTCAATAATTTTAAACAAGTATCACACAGCTTTAACGGTTGCATGAGTCAAATATCTGACTATTTTATCATGTACATACAATCTATTCCGACACTCAACACAATTTTACTCTCAATATTTTAACTATTAAAGACCTCCCATTTCTAATATCTATACCTGCTAGTACAATTTAGTTTTAAACTATAATCACGGCGGAATTAAAGTTTTTAAAAAATTCACTAACTTTCCTAGTGAAAAGCATGTGGGTAATGGTGTTATAAATTTTCAATTTTGATGATGGAAATATCTAGACCCATCCAACAATGTAAATTATCTTTTGTCATTATATCTTATTCTAGAGAAGATGATTGTTGAAATTAAAGCCGATTTGACACCTTGATCCTGTGACGTTGATCCTTGACCATTAACCTTTGGGCCCATCCGTTTGTGTATCTGAATTACCCAGCATATGATAAATATATTTTCCTTTGATACACAGTTTAATTTTCCATCATGTAATTATAATGTTAGGTTGAACTGACCTGAAACTCGAACTTGGCGCAGACGAAGTGGTCCCATTTTTAAATTGTCTTCAAAAAATCGCAGCTCATCGGAAGATTTCATTTCACCATTGTAGAACTTCGAAGGATGAAACCGCTGAAGCACTACAGTGTGAATGTATTCCCAGACTTCCTCCGTCGTTTTGATCTGATTCAGAAATTGTTCATAGAATTTAATGTTGTTATTAGTATGTGAAGTTGCAAGAGCAAGGCCGAGGGTTAAACATTCACTGTCGACCTACGATAGTGGGAAAATATCACGTGTTTTAAAGTAGTGAAAGTATCATTTTCATCATAGCTAAAAATTAACATACGTTAAGGACAAACTGTTTTCAATGTGTATTTAATACCAGTACATATGCGTCTGCTCTGGTTAGTCTTCATAGAACAAAATGTATTATCCCCTGTTCCAACTACATCAACAAGGTGTTACACTCGACGATGTATCGGCTGAGGACCAAGAGTAGTCTATTGATTGGTTGACTCTTACAGTATAATATACAGAGAGGTCGACCAATCATATTGCCCTTTGCATACCGGTCTAAAATATACAGACTACTTCCGTTCCACAGTCGATGCATCGTCGGATATCACGGCCGCTTTTGATCCTTTTTCACATCTTTTCACAATGACATGCAAGGAATACAAACCAGGGTACGTTACTGAAGTTTATGTATATCTCATACATTAGTGGGCTCGAGCTTTAATTATAAGTGAATCGAAGCTCACGCCCACTTCCGATTTTCAATTTCAGGTGTTACACATTGTTTAAATAGCAGGAATCAGGGCTAAATAAAAATGATATTAATACTAAGCAGAAGCTGACGCCTAGTGTACATTAGACAGTCATCGATCGTGTTTAGTCCCTAAGAAATATCAAGAACCTATCGATGGTTACCTCTTTTGTAGGTTTCAAAATGTTTTTCAAGTGCATGTTCTGTCTGCATACATCGGAAACTCTCTGCTGTGAAATAATCATTAAAAGGGTACCAATGTATATCAGTCCGAAGACGAAGTTTCTCAGTAATCTATTCAGTTTTCTGTCCATGCGAAGCTTATACCGACGATGTATATGTTCCTTAGTTTCTGGTTTATCACACGGGCAATCAACTTCTCGTCTGGTGACAATTCCTGGAAAGGGTATACAATGTATACAATTGTGTGGTCGTTTATAAGGTTGCTATATGGTTTTATTAACACGAGAAAACCATATCAGCCGAGGAAGAAGTAATGTATTGGACATGGCTAGAGAATTCTAAGGGGGCATAATTCAGAATATATTTTCTTAGGAAGAGAGGTTATGTTTGGTGATATTAAATCAGAATTAGCGAAAACTATCATTTTATACTACTGTATTATATATCACGAATTTGAAAATTATATTCAGTCAATAAGAATGGGCGAAAACAATTTTTTCCCCAATACTGTCTTGTATATCAGAGGTCATTAAGTTATACGATGAATATGAATTATTCAGATATGTACAGCAAATAAGTTTTTCTTTAAAGTTCAAAAGTATTGCATAAAACGGGGATAAACACGATCAATTCTATAGAACTCAGTATCTCGTTTTCTTAACCCCTTGTCATATTTGATACTAGCATCCTATTTGTCACTGAAATCAAAAAGACATTAATCCTTAGGTATAATAATTCAAAATGAAATAGAATTATAAATGCACAAAATGAAACATATATAGCTCCAATTTATATAACGTACACAGAAAGGAATCCTCTAGCTCCTTGATTTTCACGGAGGAAAGTCATAGTTACCTTTATTTATTAAGTAACTGATACGATTATTGAATATCATAAGTCATATGTAATAATATCACGGTGTAATCATCAGTTATGACATAGAAATAGGTATGTGACGTCTCCAGATTCTCCCTGTAGAAAGCAACACCCCGCCGTAGTCGACAGATACCTGTCTGGAAATGTATTTGAGAATTCCCCTTTTATGATAAATACTAGTTATGTGATAAACAGGATCTTACACGAGTTTCTGCCTCATATGAAATCGATTAACCTTATTCAATAACTTGATATACATCATGTATTATCAATCTATTGACATTGTTTGATAAATCACATATGCAACAGTCAGAAGTGCAAGATCTTCTGTATACTGACGCAGCTTCAAGGCTGGAGTTTGTTATACATTTTCTGATATAGTAGTGTAGTAAGTAAAATTAATTAATATATAAACTCGCCTGACCCTCGTTTTACCTGGCCAAGTGTTCATGTACATTAATATTGATTTACTCATGTAATGAACGACCCTTTGACGTTCGTGTGTAAAGAGTCGTCTGACCAGTCATTTCCCTACTGACTTCTTTAGATCATGTAATAGTTTGATATAGTATAATTCAAAAGTGCTAGAAAGGTTGCGTCAACAGAATTGGCCTGTATACATGTATAAAAGGATCAACTTGTATTTGCTAATTAAGTTGACCACCGGAATCATTCCTTGACACTGTCATGGGCTCTGGCTCAGGCCAGTACAGTATTATGATATTAAACTTTAATAAAAGTGCATCGAAAATACAAAACCCTTAGAATATTACATTTTTCTTTTAAGTTAGGCGACCTGTTTCATTTCCAAAGGAGGCGTTTTAAGGTTACTCTTGTCAGGATATTGCTCGTTGTCTCTAGACTAAATATTTAATAGAATATACAACACACCTTGATTGTAGATGTTTTGTTTCGTCTGGTAGATGGATATAGGTGGCAGGTGAAAGTCCTTTCTACTAGTTTTCTCTGAACACAGACAAACAAGAAGGACAGCGAGTACGATGGCCTGAAATGATAAACAGCTTGTTAAAATCTTCAACATGTAATATTATATAGTTATCTATACCTAATGATATATCAGAGTTACTTCCCTTCGTTTAACTGATGGTATACCGATACATGTGACAGCTGGTGGGACCAGGAATGACATATATGTAGCTATATTATTGTGTAATTTTAGGTTCTTAACTCTTCTTTATAGCCTAAGTAAATAAATGATAACAACGAGAAGTGAAATCGAAGTAGATTACTGATGTGCAGAAAAAATATTGATCAACAGAAATTAAAAAGGAGAAATTAAGCCGCTGTTGTTCCTTCTCGCATTCAAATTAACGCTATAATCTTTATATCATTTCAAAAAATATCTCGATGATGGTGCTTTGGGGATTTTCAAAATAAACCTTTGTATCAAACTACCTTTGTTGGTTCAATCAAAATTACATTTTCCGCTGTGCCGAAGACAAATGCTGACATCCATTTAATGCTAAGCGACGGTCCCCATTCCAAGGAATATAGAATTGTGAAAAAAGAACCGGAACTGATGCAGATCAGTAGCACTATGTATCCGATGAATATTGACCACCAAGGAAGACTTCCAGTGGGACGAAATTTATCACCGTCATGTGAGATACTTAATGGTTTCTCACTATGTATTTTTCTTTTGTTGAAAATGTAGGTTATAATCAAGGATGGAACCACTGTTATGACACTTGACATCAACCCGGTGTATATTTCCTTATAACCAAGTTCGAAATGCGACATCCTTACAAAAGGGAGAGTGTCATCTGGTGTATCATAAAACATGGCTGAAGCGACCATTGACAGGAACAGTAACGACGCTAAGCTCCACAACATCTGGACTCTTGTGAACCTGCTGTAACTTGGACGGAACAGCAATGAAAACCACAGATTGTCGTCAAAGATGTTTCGGGTACTGACTTCAGAAATGTTGCTGACGTTACCTTTAGTTCGTCCCGCTTGCAACGTACACCAGGTCTGACCTGTTCCCTTTTCGGGCGATAGCCATTTGTTGCATGTTAGCCTAGTTCTGAATACAGCAAAAACGATAGATGATATATATCACTATTACTATACATACGGTATAGATGTTCGAAGTTTACTTGTCAGAGTTAATTCGAGAGTATCATACCTCCTTGTATGCATATTTAAATAAGTAAGCGAGAAGTTCTATACATTTATGAATGCATTTAATGTATCATTATAACTTACGATATGAATATTTGATATATATCGTGCTATATTCAAAGTTCACAAAAAAGAGGGAAACGTCCTCTGCGTATTCTATAAAATATACAGTATATTTTGCAGAGTTAAATATAGCTTACCGGCGACATTTATCATTTTTATTTATTTCTTTTTCCAAAAATGAGAAAAGTAAAGTGTATTTGTTTTTTAAGTTCTTC
This sequence comes from Pecten maximus, assembly GCF_902652985.1. Classification (NCBI taxonomy): domain Eukaryota; kingdom Metazoa; phylum Mollusca; class Bivalvia; order Pectinida; family Pectinidae; genus Pecten; species Pecten maximus. The sequence goes on from NC_047027.1 coordinate 16,382,310, forward strand.
TTGGAAATTAGGTATCTTAAGTAACATCGACGCATACACCTAGAGGCTAATATATTTATGTATTAACCCTCAATAGACAAATACCCACTACTCCCTGATTAAGGGGCACAGATCAAATATAACAAACATAAACTACACAATAGAAGAATATATAAATAAAAAAGTCTATGTACTCACGCATTTCTTGTCTCCCCATCTATAATAACAACTTTCGTCAAATACCAGGATTTTAATTCACCACTTTGGTCCTGCCAGATATGGACGGTTTTAATATTTCCAAGAAAGACATCAGACGTCAGACAGAAATGGGACGATGTTCCTCTTTTGAAGTTCTGGAAAGACACATAAAATTGTAACAAAAATTGTTCGGATGATCGATTCCTGAAGTTCCGGACAGATGCATGACATTATAAGGCAAAAGACGTCAAAAAGATACGGACAAGAAACAATACTGAAATTCTGGAAAATCACATAACATGTTACACTTTCGTTGTGTGTGGTGTTACAATGTCATGCTCTATTTGTCTGCAGTGAAATCAATTATCATGATGCTGAAATATAAAACAAGTGACAGTGATAGCAACACTTTCCTTGATTATTAATGAAAAAAATGAAATATACATGCCGATTTGATTTGATCCATATTGACCGTTGTCTATACATTATCTTATAATAATAATTCAAATTGCGCGACCCTTAAAAAACCCATTGCATCCTAGTCAAGTATTAAAGATAGAAATGAAAATTGGTACAAAAACGATTACTTAACTTGAACTATGTTAATTCTGTAGCTTCTGTTAATCAATGTAATTGCGTAAACATTTTTCCCGCAAAGAAAATTGCCAATAAAAAATCATGATTGTGAAAAAAGATACTCACAACAAATGATCTGTGATAGCAATTGGAGTAAAACTGAGTTAAAACATGATCGACGGTTTGTTAGTACAATAAGCAGATGAGGATATTTGACCTTACAAAGGGAGGAAACCAAAGAATTATGCCAGTATTGACTGAACATCTCTTTGAGTGTGTGAGTGTAATTTGTAGTCCTTGGTACCTTTCTGCTGTTTCCTGTCAGCATTCGTGCTCCTGTCTCGCCTCTGGTCCCGATGATATTGATGTACACCGATGACTCCATTTGCCTCTTGGACCTTACTCCAGTTGATACACAGATGAAATAATTGAAGGTAGAACTGGCTTTGTTGTCTACCAGATGCTGATATGACCACTGTCAAATCCAAGTACACAGAATGGTTAATGGAATAATGAGTAAGAGTTTCTTACCGGCCGTTCGCGTTGTGGTATATTTACAGATCAAAATTTATTGTCATTATCGTAAAAATAATTAAGGAAATCATAGTAAAATGGTACATTGCTTACGTACAAGAGCAGAGTCGATATTATCCAGTCTTCTAAGTAATGGAGTGGCGAGGACAAAAATGATAAGAACTGTTATCACTGTACCCAAAACGTATGGTGCGTCTCTAAGCCTCTCAGAGAAATTCAAAAAGACCGACTGGAAATCTATCATATCAGGGAGTATCATTTTAACGCCTGCTGTAAACGTCCCGAAGAAGTAAGACTTGAGAGTTATCTCGGATGTTTTTCCTCCAATCAACTGCAACAAACCAACAGTACTCTTAACATAACACGGTGCATTATATACAAATCTGATATTGATTCCACATATCCATTAATACGAGAATCACTTGACTAAAGTTTGCTGTTGTGATTTGTCTCGTGACAAATATTCTTCTTATGGGAGTATTTTGACAACTATATGGTCGCCCTCTTTTTATGATACATTTTATGTCAAGCGGAGTCCTACGACATATCCGTCGTATGATTATGATTTTTGAAAACATTAATATTGACATATGGCCGTAGAGTTTAAACTCGGACTACTTTCTTACTGGATATTTTAACGCAGCTTGAATCGTAAGCAAATATATCTATGGAAAAGGAAGAAAAATACCAATATCGGAAGAATCTCCTGCAAAAAAAAAACAGAGGAAAAAAATCTTGATTCTGGAAAGAGTGGAATGCTATTTTCTCCTAATATTAGCATTATGATACATGAATTATCACTCAACAGCGTATGAAAGATAACTTGAGGATGTTACAACTAAAGTTACAACTCAAAGACATGATAACGATGATACCTGAACGTTTCTTGCAGGTTTCCATTTCCTGGAAGTTCTGTCTACGACTTGTGGCGAAATTTGGTTAATCCGTATTTTTGGAACGTCTCTAAGTTTGGTAAATTTGTTCGCTTCAAAAGAATAAATAAATGACAGTATTTAATTGTCATAATATTCTCGGCATTAAAGGATTCACGGCACAGCGCAATATGCATTACTCATTATTGATTATTGTAAATATATGTATCTGAAAATAATCTTATTTTCCGGCGCTTTTTTCCTGTGGAAGCATTTCGTTAAAGAACGATTGCGCTAACTTCAACTGTAATAATAGTTTTATTGTTTCTTAACAATTTCAAAAGTAACTCATATTAGTGCGCCAATTTATCATTATGTTAATTGGGCAAAATTTAATGACTCGCTATGATCTGAGTACGATAAAATAAGTAGTGATTCAAAATTATAAAAATGATATTCATTTGACTGGTGTTTGATACAGTCCTGTAATGATGATGTTAACGTTTGAGGTAAAAAAAAGTTATAAATTGATATATCATATACTTGTACCTTGGCATTTCGCAATGATAATGACAGGTGTTCGATAGATGGGCAGCTGTATAACCCCTGCTATAAATGTATACATAAAGTTGTAAGGTCGGGATTTCGTTACCAACATCCGCTCATTCGTATGTACATAGAAATCAAGGTTTCGATGAGTCGGTAATGTGGTTCCGTACTTTCCATAGGTACGACAGGATCCCATCATAGAAATGTTAACATACAACATAGCTGGAGAATTGTTGAAAAACCCTCCAGGGAAGGCTGCCATGTACTGGGTACCATTTAGTAGCATGTCCATCGCGTTGTCACTAGTGTTCGATTCAGATAATATAGGGAATTCCATCCGGAAATTTATGTCAGAGACCTCCTCTCCGTCGGCATCGAAAGCAAATGTTGTCATGGCGGGGACACTTACATGATCTGGTGGCTGGTAGTAGTCGAATGGGTTATCTTTGTATGATATCACCTGAAATATGACGTATCTTAATGTAAACTATATGTATAGATGATTTTATGAAATGACATATACAAGTGATTTCTAGAATTTTGACCATCTCACTTTACAAAATGTTCCCCTTTATATGGTGGTGTCCCTTATTAAGAATTATTTTATGACGACAAGGAAAGTGGGTTTCTGATTGGATGAGATAGTCATCCCCTAGTTTGAGGAATTTTCGTAATAATGTGTGTTACAAGATTTGGATATTTGTTTTATCTTGTTGTAATAAACTTGTTTTGAACTATTTCAACTAATATAATTCTTTGTTTTCTATATGTGGAGAGTGCATAAAAATGATACTTTCGACATTTAACACCCTGTTGACCTGTAATTGATTGACCATCTATATTTAAATGTACTGATTATGTATGATCTTGCAAACATGTAAAAGGATAAGTTTAACAGTTTAAAACTTAATTGAACACACATATTGGCATGTTCCTAATATATCATACTTACGAATTAAACATACACTATATTTAGAAACAGTTTGTGTAGTATTGTGTCGCAATGGCAGCCGTATCCATTTAATGCATCTTATATCCTTTTTTAATGTAGCACATTATTGATTTTAATATAAAACACTTTCATTCATGAAAGCTATACGCATTATTTTGACTTTTTGAAGTATTATAATTGCATTCGAAATTTTAGCTTTGCAATTTCTTGAAACTATTGGTTTGCAAGATATTTCAAAAATGACCCTTTTTTAGAATGTGCTATTAATGATTACACTCTCTAAGAATTATCCTTTTGTGATTGCGTTAAACTATCAATTTAACGAAATTTCTAACGGATATAATATTACAAAAATATTACATTTCGAGAATTTGAAGGTCGTCAATATATGTTGCGATAATTAATAGAATATTTTAAAGCATAAATATCTGATAAAATTAGTGAACAAATCAGATTTACAGAATTTCAAACTGTTTTCATTAAATAATGTAGGAACTTATGGATGGCGGTGTAGAAGCAAAGTGAGCAGGGATTCCCATAGATATGTCCCCATCCCCACCCCTTGTAACTCAAACAAATATGTCTAGTGCGTCATGAGATATCTTGTTCATCAGCCTTTTCGTTTGGAGTGGCTATCTGATAGTATATCGTTACGATGTGAACATGAACCAAGTCTGCCCTTGGGGTCCACGACATATCAGAGAAAAGAAACGTTATTAAACACAGAAAGACGGACGGACATACAGATATACAAAGACAAATAAATTAGTATAACAATTCATATAACAAGCTGTCAACTATTATTGAATCACGTTTCTAATGCTACGAACCATAAACATCCGTGTCTGATTGGGTAAGTTGAGATACGGGTTGTGTACTTCTACTCTGCCATATTTTGTTGAGTAGTCTTCTGGAAGGTCACTCCAATTTTCAACAGCTAATAACACAGATATGCCACTGTTGTCAAACCTTTCGTGGATGTTATGTTGACTCAGGTATATTCGTGCATTCAATATAAGACTTTCCTGCAAACCTAGTAGATTGGACTGGAAAAACAAAAGACGATGGATTACGATTAAACTGTTATTGCTTTATTTCATTCAACAAGTTATAAAATGCAATCGTAATTGGATTAAATATAGGTAAAACATTTAATAGTTTCTTGTATAATATAACAGCGATCCTAATCCAACATTTTCAATAGTCATCTTTGGAAAGTGAGGTAGAAATCACTATGCGCCCAGGTGGAATAATACAATTACAAAATCTGCAATGAGCGCAATAGCAATTATGCGAAGATTTTGAATTTCCTCATTGACAATGATGAGTGATAACGTCAACTGACAACTCTAAAAACGGTTCGACATTAGAGACATTGCGTAATTAGGAAAAGTTCATGTGAAATAACAAAACAAATGGATTTCTTATCATCAAAAGTGTACAGTGTAAAATATGGTTATAGAAACCAACCAACCAATTGATTTCCCATAGACTTTAGTGTTAACATTTTCGAGTATTTCATTTAAATTCTTGAATTCAATATGACAATTTTGGTTTATAACAAAAGTTTAGGGTCTGATATAACACCTAATCAAAAAAAAAATAGTTGGGTCCTTCAGCTCAAATTTTCTCCAGTGTAGCCATTTTGAAAATGGGTGAATTTCGCAGTAAAAAATATCAAAAATCTTAAATGTTTACCTGTTAATTGTTATTACCTGAACTTCAATCGGACTTCCGAAATTTATATCAACATTTCTTATTGATAGTTACCTATCAGGCTTCATATCTATTTTCTCGCTTCATAGCATACTGGCCAATCAGTGGCTGCCAGACATTTTATCCTTGGCTCAACTTTCTATACACAGGGGCTGTTTCAAAAATCGTTTTTTTCAATTGGTTGGTTGTTCCCTTAATTGTATTGTTCTTTTGAGCAGGAAAAACAATTGCCTTGCTCCTTATCGTTCCCCTTAAATACATATTATGCAATATTTTCCGGATACTAAGGCTCTTATCAAGTAAGTGGAAGTCCAATGGAAACTACGTACGGCTCTCACTGTGATAACAATATGAATGCAGGGTACATTTACAGCACGTTCTCGACAGATAGGAAACATCAGCTGGTGCGAAACTGTTTAGGAACGTACCTTTTGTAAAGCGTGCGTGCGGCGTGCTTCTGTTTTACTCCACCAATTATAGAATCCCTTTACCAGTAACTTAATTGTTTACTTCAATCGTCATACAGTCCATATACCAGTAATATTTTTTGTTTACTTCCACCAATCCTGTAGTGTTTTTACCAGTAATTAAATTATTTACTTCCACCCGACACAACGTCCCTTTACCAGTAATTAAATTGCTTATTTCCACCTGTCATACAGTTTCCTTGATTGGTGTGGTTTGGTTTATTTTGTTTAACGTCCTATTAACAGCTAAGGTCATTTAAGGACGGCCTCCCGTGCGTGCGACATGTATGCGTGTGATGAGTGCGTATGTGTGTTTTGGGAGGTTGCGCTATGTTTGTGTTAAGTCTCCTTGTGATAGGCCTGATCTTTTGCCGATTTAGAGTGCTACCTCACTGAAGCATACTGCCGAAGACACCCAGAAGCACACCCCACCCGGTCACATTATACTGACAACGGGCGAACCAGTCGTCCCACTCCTAATTTGCTGAACGCTAAGCAGGAGCAGCAACTACCATTTTTAAAGACTCTTGTATGTATCGGCCAGGGGACAGAACCCAAAGCCTTCCTCACAGCGGCGAACGCTCAACTAAAGGCCAAAAGTGAGGCAGTGTCAAGGGAGACATTAGGAAGAAGAAAGTTATCAAGAAAGAAGAGAAAAGATAAGATCCCAAGTTTAGTCGCCTCTTACGATCATGCAATGGGGGCAGCAGGTACAATTCGTACGCCCTACTTGCAGGGCAGTTTCTTTGAATTCGAAGATGCGCTTATATATGTCATCACACTATTTAATACTTATAATCAAGCATTATTCAGAATCGACACAAAATCCTTAACCCTCTAGAAGCAAAACTCTTTGCTGTCAAAGATACATATGACCCCTTACATGATCGGGCGAATCGAACTTCGGCCACTGAGGTGAAAGGCAAATGTGCATCCAATGTGCATGCCGGCCATTTCGCTTTACCTCTCACCAATATAATAGACTTTACAACAATATATTCATATTTAGCTTACTCTTTGGCCAGAATCACGGCATCCCGTAACGTTTTCGTCGAATCCGGACACTAGGTTCAAGATGCGGAGATGCCCTGTAAAACGCAAATGAAGTTCATCAACAACAGTGATCAAAATGTAAGAAGTCAACACAAAAAAGAAAATTCTATTAACTCGTGTTATTAATAACGAATCAAATAAAAGATGCATATTCAGAAGTAAATAATAATATGTTATATGTATACTAGAAAATAAAAATGTAGTATGTCTATGACCGTCGATATTTACCAAGAAGGGTGGTGTTCATTTCGAGATCGTTTGTAGGCAAAGTCTCCATTTTCTCTGTGATTTTATCTTCAATATCCTTTATACTTCTCTGTAGGTAAAAATGTGAATATAATAGTATTGTTATAAATAATAATGAGAAAACAATATGTTACTTAGCGATGTAACATCAATGTATGAAAACTTTGTGATAGATAGCGTTGACAATGAACAGATGAGGACTTATATCATCAAATTTACTTTCAGTGAATTTCGCTTTGTAGAATCTTTTAGATCAATGTCTTTGAATATCTGCGGGAAATTTATATATCACAATAATTCAAAAAACGATTTTTTAAAAGCATTTTGTATTCACAAAAACTAAATATTGGGAATTTTATATTCATCATCTTTTCATGCATTCTTTTCTTTACCAAACAAAATATTTATGTTATTTTTAACAGTCGTTTATTTTGACGCCCTAAGACCGTTGTGAGAATGTATTTAGTATGAAAAACATGCTGAAGGATAGAGGGCCCACACCTTTGCGGTCTGCGAAAACAATTATTTGAAACCCCTTGTCTTTTTATTCTTAGAACATAAAAGAACATCTTACCAGATTTGAACACATACGTTCAGGATGGCTAGAAAATGTGTTGATACAGTTCTTCGCTGAATAATACTAGCTGACTCATGTTAGCTGTCCCCTATCTGTCCAACTTTGTCAGAAAGAGTCCGTAATGCATCTTCCAAAACTAGATAATACAATAAGTATAGATATGTTCAGTTATTCAATTTTAACAAATTGTATTATTACTTATTATTTATTAATTTTTAATTATATGGGGGCAGCGGTGGCCGATTGATTAAAAAAAAAAAAGTGTCCCGACACTTTATCACTAGCCCGTCCACTTCTCGGTTGCGAGTTCGAAACCTACGTGGGGCAGTTGCCAGATACTGACTGTAGGCCAGGTGTTTTTTCTCCAGGGTACTCCGGCTTTCCTCCACCTCCAAAACCTGGCACGTCCTTAAATGACCCTGGCTGTTAATAGGACGTTAAACAAAAACAAAACAAATATTTATCATATAAACAGAAAATAATAATTCCACAACGTATGCTAATGTAACAAGTCATGATCGTCTTACATTGATGGAACGTTATCATGCTCTGTCCGTATCTTCCGTTTATGAGGTAAAAACACGCAAAACAGCAAACATAAAAGTGGAATAACTGATTAACGTTTTTGTCAATAACACTAGTATAATGCACACAGTTTATAAACACATAATCTTACAGAACACTCACACAGACAATAACACCCAGCTGTAAGCTTCACAGTAGCTGTATCAAATGGGATACTGGATATCGTTTGATTGGTCACAGAAAACAAAGTCTCAATTCTAAACAGTTCGAGAGGAACGACACAAAACAGACTGATATTAGTAATATACAAGTATCGCCTTTTCATAAGGTTGATACATGGTTTCATTAACGAGAAAAAGTATCGACCAGGGACACTCGGTTGATAGTTTTTGTCAGGTTAATAAAACAATTTATTGACAGAAATCGAAGAGTCATTATAGCTTTATTATAAAATGGCTGTTTTAATATATAACAAGCATGCACTAAATGCAGGTAATACTTGTATATGTAATGATAGAGACTCATTTGTGAGTGCAATGTTGATAACTCCTTGGGCTTATTTGTTTCTAGCTTACCATTTGTGCCGGATGCCGATCTAATCAAAGTGACTCAGTTGCAAAAACGGCCGACATAGACCAAAACATGGTAATTTTTATTTATGCATCAGAGCGTAGGCTTAATTAAATTTAAGTCATTACTTCCACGTTGCATCGAGCCCGAGAACTCCGGCTTACCAGTTTTACGCTCAACTGATTGATGTAAAGATATTTCTCTAGCCAATCGGTATATTGCGGCTAGTATTTACCAGGGTTACATACTTCCCCTCCAGGAAAGAACACGTCCTCGAGTTTGTCCATAGGTAACAGCGATGCCTTCGCAAGTAGCGACAAGTATTATTTGGCTATAATGCAACAGAGCGCAGGAATAATTATGTTTAAATCACTGCCTCTGGTAGGTATCTAACCAGGGACCACTGGCTTACTAGTCTTTCTCTCAACTGATCGAGCTGAAGAGAAGATCTCTGTAGCCGAGCTGTACAATTGTTTTATATATTTATATAAGAATAAACAAATTTCAAAAGGATTGTATACATCGAAAGCTGGAGAACATGCAACATCAACTTATTTTGCAATGCATATGCTAAAATAACCTGACAGGTCCAAAACAAATTGAAATTATCTTACTTCTCACTTCATCTAATCTTTCAGTTGAACACGTTGAAATATTTTTTGCCGATGTGCCGTGTTTCCAAACCGGTGGGAATTTATGCCGATCGGCACGTGCCGAAATTGCCGCCGGCAGCCGCCACACCGGTACAACACTACACAAAATTGCGTTGATCAGTCATTACAAAATGGCGCCGTCTCCTAAACGTCACAAAGTGACGGCGTCATGAACTAAATGTTACCGATTCCCGCGTTTATTGATCCACTAAACTTTTACCGTGCTTGTACATCATTGCCCTAAATAGGTGTGTTTGGATAGTCCAAACATCAACCAAATGGCACCATTTGAAATTAAAATATGAACAATTGTGGGATGCCCCCGGAAACATATAGACCAACTATGTAGACCACATGACCAACTATGCTCATGTGGTCTGGCTGCTAGTGCTTTCACATCAGACTTGGTCCAGCTATATATGTCCCTACTGCTGTGTATAAAAGTTCATACCGTAAGGAACGATAACTCCGTAACGGTATCATCCATTCCTACACTTTATTCTTTACTCCTACACCCACATCTAACGTCAACACAGGCTATACATCGACGGAATCGTACACACTAAGAGTACATACATGTGTACGGAGCTTCAACCCTTACTTTAGATATATATGTCATCCATTACCATACACACATGTAACGCTAACGTCTTCCGTACTCATATGTAACGTCAAATCCAACAACGACACACACTTGGTGTCCACTCTTACCGGTCACACGTACATGTAATTTCGATACGACGCCAGTTAGCAGTTGTTATGCTATTTCTAAATGAACTTCCATGATATCGTATATCTGTCATACCTGTAAAATGTTTAATCAACAAAGATCCAGTTGTGGACGCACTTGTCTGTGACTCAGTTGTCGACGTCACTAGCCAAGAGATAGAAGTCTGAACTGGAACAGGATCCGGTGGCAGAGTCGTCTCAATCGTTGGGAGTTCCTCTGGACAGTTTGGATAAACACTTGAATCGCTGTTATAACTCACAGCACTTGTGAAGGGCACAGCATCCGTGCGAAGTAAGGCTGAAAGGGAGAGGGAATTATGTCATTAACACTTAGCCATTTGTGATGAGGATGGAAAGGAGTGAGAAGTTATGTCATAAACATTTAGTCGTGTGTGATGAGGATGGCAAGGAAACACAAATTATGTCATTGACACTTAGCCGTTTGAGAAGAGGAGGGCATGGAGAGGCACATTATGTCATTGATACTAAGGAGTTTGTGAAGAGGATGTCAAGGAAAGGCAAAATATGTCATTGATACTAAGGAGTTTGTTATAAGGATGTAAAAAAGGGAAATTATGTCATAAACATTTAGTCGTGTGTGATGAGGATGGAAAAGAGAGGAAAATAATGTAATTAACACTTGACCATTTGTGAAGAGGATAGAAAGGAGGGGGACGTTATGTCATTAACACTTAGCCGTTTTTATTAAGACTGGAAGGGAGCGTGACCTCCTAACGTACGTCAGTAGTAAATAAATATAAACACGTTATCAATTATATTAACTGCATATATAAATACATAGATTGTACATATATTTACAAATACCGTACCTAAGATTACATGAACCGTACATATACAGTGTAACTTCCACCTTCTAACCTTCTAAAAACCGAACACCTCTGAATACCGAACTAATTGACATTGTACGAATTAATTGGTCGTTCTTTATTATAGTATTACAAAACTTCGAAATACCGATTCCTACGGTGGCTGATTTGTGCCATTTCGTTATTTCCTCTTTTCGCCCCGAAAAGACGAAAATGAAATATCTAAATTCTCGTTCTTTCGTCTTTTCGGGGCGAAAAGACGAAATTTAACAAACCTTAATTCTCGTCTTTTCGCCCCGAAAACACGAAAAGACGAGAATTAAGGTTTGTTAAATTTCGTCTTTTCGCCCCGAAAAGACGACAAGTCATACGCGAAAAGACGAAATTAATGCACGCTAATTAGCGACCTTAATTCTCGTCTTTTCGCCCCGAAAAGACGAAATTTAACAAACCTTAATTCTCGTCTTTTCGTCCCGAAAACACGAAAAGACGAGAATTAAGGTTTGATCAATTTCGTGTTTTCGGGGCGAAAAGACGAGAACTAAGGTTTGTTAAATTTCGTGTTTTCGGGGCGAAAAGACGAGAATTAAGGTTTGTTAAATTTCGTCTTTTCGAGATTTTCAAACCCAAAAAGACGAGAATTAAGGTCGCTAATTAGCGTGCATTAATTTCGCCTTTTCGCGTGTGAATGGTCGTCTTTTCGGGGCGAAAAGACGAGAATTAAAGCTTGTTAGCGAAAAGACGAAATAACGAAATGGCACAAATCAGCCACCGTGGATCCCTCCGAATTCCGAACACCAGACCGATTTTGTGTCCGGTTCCTGTTAAAATATACCAATCAAAGTACTGGAAGTACTGTAAACGAACATTATTGTTTAATGCAAAATCAGTAATCTTCTAAGTTTAAAGTCGAGACATTTACTGATATTGGTTTAGGAATTAATTGCAAATAATTTGAAATGTTTGCAGCTGTTCTGATATGATTGAACACATGCATGTTTCTGTAAGGTCCTAATTGAAATTGGAAGTTTATTGATCTATCTTGGATGGATGAAAATAAAATATGTCTTCTTTCTTTCGGGAAGGCATCATCAGTTATAATACAGCCAGGACTCTGTGACCTTATTGATGCCAACTTCTAATATGCACTAAATTTAGGCTAGTTCCATCGTTAGTTTAGCATATTTCAACTTAATATGATGAAACACACATAAAGAACTACTGAAAACCAAAACCAGAGCTGCTAATCAAGGCCCGGATTAGGAATGTATCCTATTGAAACTGTACTGAAGCATGTATGGTACTTCAAAACAAAAAAACTTGACTCCTTTTGTTCAGGAATCATTTGATGTTAATAAATCTTTATATGAGAAGACATGCTTCTGGTATAATTACAGTATTGTACACGATGTGATAAAGAATAACAAGGGCCCAAATGGGCCCAAATCGCTCACCTGCAATACAGTGATCTTTTCATATATGGATCCTGCAGTTATTTGAAAGCATGCTACAGGACCAATATAATGTCTCTCTGCACTTTGGCTTTTCACTAAAAGTCATTTAAAGTTTAAGCATACTTGATCGACGTGACCTTGCATGTGAGTCAGGGTCATTCATTTGAAAACAAACTTGGTAGCCCTTCACCCCAGCATGCTATAGACCCAATATTAAGTCCATGGGACTCTTGGTTATTGAGAGGAAGTTGTTTCAAGATTTTAGCCTTTTTGACTCCTGTGACCTTGAATGGAGGTCAAGGTCATTCATTTGAACAAACTTGGTAGCCCTTTACCCCAGCATTTTACAGACCCAATATCAACTCCCTGGGACTGTTGGTTATTGAGAAGAAGTCGTTTAAAGATTTTAGCCTTTTTGACTCCTGTGACCTTGAATGAAGGTCAAGGTCATTCATTTGAACAAACTTGGTAGTCATTTACCGCAGCATGCTACAGACCTGATATCAACTCAATGGGACTCTTGGTTATTGAGAAGAAGTCGTTTAAAAATGTTAGCCTTTTTGACTCCAGTGACCTTGAATGAAGGTCAAGGTCATTCATTTGAACAAACTTAGTAGCCCTTTACCCCAGCATGCTACAGGCCAAATATTAGGTCTCTGGGACTGTTGGTTATTGAGAAGAAGTTGTTTAAAGATTTTAGCTTTTTTGACTCCTGTGACCTTGAATGAAGGTCAAGGTCATTCATTTGAACAAACTTGGTAGCCCTTTACCGCAGCATGCTACATACCCCATATCAACTCCCTGGGACTGTTGGTTATTGAGAGGAAGTCGTTTAAAGATTTTAGCCTGTTTGGCCCCTGTGGCATTGAATGAAGGACAAGGTCATTCATTTGAACAAACTAGGTAACCCTTTACCCCAGCATGCTACAGACCCAATATCAACTCCCTGGGACAGTTGGTTATTGAGAGGAAGTCGTTTAAAGATTTAAGCCTTTTTGACTCCTGTGTCCTTGAATGAAGGTCAAGGTCATTCATTTGAAAAAAATTGGTAGCCCTTCACCCAGCATGCGACAAACCCAATATCAAGTCACTGGGTCTTTTGGCTATTTAGAAGAAGTCGTTTAATTTTCTTAGCATATATGACCCCTGTGACCTTGAATGAAAGTCAAGGTCATTCATTTAAACAAGCTTGGTAGCCTTTCACCCCAGCATGCTACAGACCCAATATCAACTCCCTGGGACTGTTGGTTATTGAGAAGAAGTCGTTTAAAGATTTTAGCCTTTTTGACCCCTGTGACCTTGAATGAAGGTCAACGTTATTCATTTGAACAAATTTGGTAGCCCTTCACCCCAGCATGCTACAGGCCCAATATTAGGTCTCTGGGCCTTTTGGTTATTGAGAAGAAGTTGCTTGAATGGAAAAGTTGACGCCGGACGGACGGCCGGACGGACGGACAACGGACGCTGCGCCACGGCATAAGCTCACTTGCCCTTCGGGCAGGTGAGCTAACAACCATATAAAGACTATCTTCATCAAATAATTCAGCAAACAGGAAAAGAAAACCTCAAGCTTCATTTTCAACTTCAAAGCTGATAAAGGTTACAGTCCATTCGATGGGATGACACATTCCCTATTTATTGTCCCTTTCCAATGTTGATCATCCAATCATAGTGAACCACACAGTTCAGCAATGTAATTGCACAAATCACATCCTGTATGTGGAGAGAACATTTTTCGGGGTGTTATAAGATTCCATAACTGTATGCAAATTTGTGAATCATTCCATATCTATATCTAAAAATATACCGTACGTGTATATATTTACACATATCAAAATTGGAATGACACAGTAGATTTGCAAGTTTAAGTTCACCATCAGCCATGGGAGGTTTATGTAAAATGTTTATTTACCGGGGTAATTAGTAATGTTGATAATATATTTATGAAGCTCTATTCTGTACTTTCTACAAGTGCTTATATTAGAGAATGGACACTATTATATGTTCTCCAATGTCAAAATTAATCATATGTAAAATTATGGGGTTTATTTGACAGACACGTATTTAAAATTTTTGTAATCATTTGCCTTCGAGGCCTGATTGCCGTCATAGTTGAATTACAAAAATGGACCTGAAATCAATATTCTTAAAAGAGAATGATCTGTGACTTGAATATTTCATAAAAATAATTTAATACATCGTTTATTAACTTCATTCAGATCTTCAGACAACACATAATTTGTGAAGTCATATATAGAAATATATGAACCATTTTGTTATTGATTTATAGTTCTGAAATCTTGTAACAGCATGGCACAAAAAGTCATCTGAACATTTGTTGTATATTGAAAAAAATATTTAAGGTAAATATTAACAAATTTGCTTGACTTCAATTTTCAGTCAATCAATTAATTGATTACGCCGTGTTTGAAGTATGGTGTAGTGAGAATTTCAAGTCTTGATCATGACTTGATGAAAATTCTAAATTAACGAATTATTAAAATGAATTTGTTAGAAAAATAACACAAATTCCACAGCAATATTATATAGAGTATCAATCACAATATATCAGAAGTTATAAAACTACAGATAACAATTAACGGCTGAATATCAAATTAAGTGAATATCACAAGTATTTTTGCATTTGTTTTTAGATAACCGGATTTCCGTCTTTAAAAAAATTTACATTGTAGACGTAGTGCATAGTAAACGTAGCCATGTAACAGCTGATTTTAATCAGATTGACTTAACACCGTCTCAGTAGTTCGTCACAATCGAAAAAATTCTCGTAAAAATATCGATTTTGGGTCCACTATCGGCCATTTCGGTAATTCAACTCTAACGACAATCGGGCCGCGATTCGCAAATGAATAATTAATTTAAAATTCGGTCAAATAAACCTCTAATATTTTATATATGATACAATTAGGCATTGAAGAACATATATTTTGGTCAATCCTCTGAAAATAATGCCAATATATATTATAATTAAGCCCCATTTTTCTTCGTTTCGGTATTTCAAGTCCGCTTCACGTGTGGTCCGTTTCAGTAAATATTCTCGTCTTTGCCGAAAAAAAACAAGCTATATAATTGTTCATTTTAAACATGACAACTGCCAACCACACGTATCCAAAAATGTTATTGTTGATATCATCCGAATATTGCCGTAGTTATCTGTCACTTCGATTGTAAACCCCCTGCCAAAGTCATGGAAGAATCGACCAATCAAATTGGTTTAACTTTTGATTTCCGTAATCTTGCAGTTACCTCCCTTACAACAGTAAATACGTTCCAAGTACATGTAGGCCTATATCGCCTACAACAAGCAATCCCGTGCACATAACAAGATATTATAATTTGCATTTGATTTATTGGTCATTTTCGTCAAAGGAAATTGGTATATGGAAATCGATGACAACGTTAACGCTATGACCAGTCACCCTGACCACAAATGCCACCTAATTGTAAGTCTATACATATGTACAGTTCTTTCTCGCAAACACCGTTAACACGTACAGTAACCTATAGTATGATACAATGTATCGTCTCGTATGCCGTTATTGATATATTTCTTTCTCTAAATTATAGAAATACACACCTAGTTGATAATGATGTAACATTCTAGAATATGCATATTACACATTTAAGTAAATCGCGGACATATTTGCAGACCTATGCTAGATGTCAGCCGTTTTGGAATGAACACGGAAGAGCAAAACTTTCTAAACATCCGGAGACGAATGCGCCTGCGCAATAGTTGTTTACATAAATATATTGACCTGGATCGGAGTTATTCGCAAAGTTCAGGTTAATTTAGTCTTCACATTTCGCTAGCGTTATGCATTTCTCAAATCGTATGCATCTTGAAAATATCTACTGAATATATTTCAACATTTTCGGTAAAACTACTATATAAAACGAAGATGTTTTGCAGGTAAATCATTTGAAGCGTAAGGCAATGGGGGCAGCCATATTTCATTGAAACAGACAGTAGATGGCGTATTGGTGAATGTGGTTACCAAATATGGTCATATTTCTCAGTCCAGTTCTTGATGGCAATAACCGAACATTAATGTTCGTTTAAAAATTACTTCTGAAAACCGGCCTTACCTGAGCGATTATGACACGAGATCAGGCCAGTCAACCGTGAAACAATACCTGTGAGGAGTATTAGGTGAAGCCTAATTATCTCGGGACCTGTGTATACATGTAGGTGATTTGTAAGGTACCCAATATATACCTAAGAGGGTATTATGACGGTAGGCCTAGTGTTTAATCACCAGGACAATTATGAAACAATGTCGCACTTCCTTGAAGTGCCGCGGTTTGTTTATCTTCTCAATTCAAGTAGAGCTAGAAGTCTTAGTTTCGCATCATATTCAAATGAGGCCCAAAAGGGATTGTTTTTTGCATAGTTATGAATGAAGCCCGTGATGTTTTTTTAGACAATACCGATGTCGAAAATACGACCAGTACCAAGTGATCAATTGTAGTTAATATAGAAACAAAATATCTTCACCTCTTTTCATATTATTCGATGTGTAAATGTTCTGTTTCGGACCCATCCACTTGACGAAGCTTCAGTGGATGTAACAAAATGTAGGTCGATCGTAAAGAACAGTTGTACATCTAAAAGTACTGTTTAAAACTACAGTTATAGTAATCTGCCTTTCTTATATAATCTACAATATATACATTAACTTTCATAATATCCATATCATTCATACAAACAAAATTGTCTACGTACATACACGTCCAGTTTGTAATCGGGTACATTCTAACAAAACATCATCCAACCAATAACAAGTTTATCCGGAATTCGACCGGTCATTTTTCGAAAGACTTCTCCAAACCGAATCTCTGTGAACCGAACAAATATCCATGTCCCATGCATGTTCGGTTTATAGAGGTTCCAATGTAATTGCATAGACCGTACATAGTATTACATATATCATATATATGATTACATAAACTGTTCATATAATAGCATCAACTGTACATAATTACATAAACTGTTCATAAAATAACAGTGACTGTTCATATAATTAAATTGTACATCGATCGTACATATAATTACATTAACTGTTCATATAAATACATAAACCGTACATATAATTACATAGACCGTACATATAATTACATAAACCATACATATAATTATATAGTCCGTACATATTATTACAAAGACCGTACCTATAATTAAATAGACCCTACATAGCTTTACATAAACTGTATATATACTTACAGAGACCATACATGCAATTACATATATTTAACATATAATTACATAAACCGTACTTATAATTACAAAGACCGTACATATAATTATATAGACTGTAGATATAATTACAAAGACCGTACATATTATTACACAGACCGTCGATATAATTACACAGACCGTCAATATTATTCCATTAACTGTACATATAATTAAAAAGACCCTACATATTTCTACTTAATGTGTACATATACTTACATAGACCATACATGCAATTACATAGATTTTGCAGAAAGTTACATAAACCGTACATATCATTACATAGACCTACATATAATTTCATTAACTGTACATATAATTACATATACCGTACATAGCTCACGAGTTTCATTTGAATACACTTCGAACTGGAGGAAAGGGAACGTAACTATCCTTACCTTTTACGAATTTTGTTGTTCCTTTAGTGTATGTTGTTCCCGAAATGGCTGATGCTATTTCGCATTCCGTCGATTGGTGTAATAGATAACCGACACAGAAGTCATAAACGCCACATCTAAACTCACAAACATTTGTCCCGTGAAAAGTCGGCGGTCTAACAATTACAGCATCTGTTATTGCATCATTCCTGGTGTAGCATGTAGACAAATCTGTCAAAAGCAGAAAAAAGCATTAGATCCTAGAAACATGAACATTCAAAAAATAAAAATCTTAAAATGGACCATTTGATGAGAGAAACAATCTGGTTAGTTGTAAAAGGACACCACGACACCTTGGTTAACATTCCCTTAACCAGTAATTAAATTGCTTATTTGCACACGTCATACCGTCCCCTTACCAGTTGTTAAATTGTTAACTTCCTCCCGTCATACAATATCTTTATCAGTAATTATAATTAAATCGTTTATATACACCCGTCATACAGTCCCTTTTCCAGGGACTGCCTTTAACCTTTTACTGGTTAAGGGACTGTATGTCGGGCGGAAGTAAACAATTTAATTACTAGTAAAGTGACTGTATGACGGGTGGAAACAATTTGATTACTGGTAATGGGACTGTTTGGTGAGTGACAGTGGGGAATCTACTAACTGATAATGGGACTGTATGGTGGGTGAACGTAAGGAATCTACCTACTGGTAATGGGACTGTATGGTGGGTGACAGTAAACAATTCAGTTACTGGTAAATGAACAATCTGTATTCTTTCTTGTAATCGACTAGTAATACTACCAATTAAATAGTATACAGTTCTTACCGACAACTGCTGCCTGACATAAGAACGGTTTAGACAAGGCACAATCAGCAACCTGATAAGTTGATCCACTTCCGTCTAGTATATGACAAACTTTCAGACTGGCGCAGTTATCTTGTCGAACGGTTTGTCCCCCTTCTGTCTTATGACCTATCCACATAGGATAACTGTAATATACATTACCAGCGTTAAACAATGAATAATATAAGACTGGCGTGCGTTTGAAGTATAAAGATATTACCCACAACGGTCACAAAATGTGATAAAACCCTCGGTTTATCATTAAAATGTACTAGGCTTTTATTGAGCTTGCCTAGGGTTTTGCGACAAATGGTGATCCCTATCATACATACACAGATTACGATAGAGTCTTTTTCTCTTATATGACTACTAAATTTCTGTTAAAAAAGTCCCTAAGCCATCCATTTTTTTATTTGAGGTTTTGACGTAAAACGCTTGATATTGTGAACGACAATACCCATTTGAAAAAAAACTGAAACTTTGCACACAGATTCCATTCAATTTATGGTTCAGCGATGAATGAATAAATATTTCGCAGACAAAAAATTGCCGACTTCTGACGAGCTCCAAAGAAGAGAAAAATCAACGGAAATGAGTCTTCCAATTTTACATATCATTTGATTTGCACTTCCCCGTCCTCTTTTTATTGTTCAGTTATTTTCTTACAATAAAAACTACGTCACTGCCTGGCTTCACAACAGTCATTAGAATACCACTCATAGTCCAAGATTATCGGGAGTGATGTCGATCTCGCTCGCCAGGATGCGGCGATGTTTCGTGTGTATGTATTAACGGTGTTTTTTACAACTATATGCATGAACCAGCGGATAATGATTCCATACGAGTATTCATCTATTCTGTGACGTATGATTATACGTGTTTACCTGTTTTCTTGACCGAATAACGAAGGTAGAACGGTCGATGAAAACGATCATTGGAAGGGTGACTGATAGTTTTCATAGTATATAGACTTTTGTTATAATTACAACAAACATTTTCGTTTATATACATCGAAGGGTTTTTAACCGAATGTTGTTAATCTTACAGCCGAAATCTCTGAAGTCGTTTTTTTGTGTTTAAGAAATTGTTAAAAAAAATATTTTGATCCGAAATGTTACAATAAAAAACGATATAATTATGTATGTCCAGGCACCAAGGAATAGCCATGGATAAAATTCGAGAAAAAGACAAGAAGATTAAATAAACACCTATCTGCCATCTGGTGTTCTAATCATTATGCACAACTAGGGGCAGGTGAGACCTCGATATACAATTAAAGAGAGAAGAATTGGTGCTTCGCCAGAAATAGCGATACACATGATCCACATCAGCAGTGCGAAGACCGCCAGGAAGGTTACAGACGTATGACGGAATGACCGCAGAACGACGGCGGAATGGCGAGGGCCCATGGACGAAGGCCGATTTGATACGCCCTGATGATGATTGATTAAAACTGTACATAAATTATTTGAATTATAAGGGATTATTTTGTAAGTTAATATGGTCGTATTAAAAACAAAATCAGCATGAATACCTTGGTGGTGTTTGGTAAATTGAAGGTAGACTGGACTGGATCAGTGAAGCCATGTAATCATACTGTGTTTGCTCTGTGATCTGGGCCAATGTCTTGTTGTTCTGTATACATATGTCTCTTGCTTCATTCCAGGTTCTCGGGTAAGTAAAAAACTGGTACAAACACCATCTAAAGTCTAAAATAAATATGATATCATTTTGTAATAATTAGAGGAGGCTCATATAAATAAAACACCTTTCCTACCCCTGATGTGGAAATATGAAATCATTTGACGGGTTTATACAGGTGTTTAGACATGTCCCAAAAAAGCTTCAAACAAGGCTTTTGAGTTCTCAGACATCCCTATTCTGGTAGGCATTGTATATGTTCTATCACAGCTTGGCGTATGACGTTTATGTTATTGTCCTTGGAAAGCTAGCTGGCTGTATACAGGACATAGATGTCCCGTGATAGCTGTAGACAGGACGTATGTGTTCGGTGATAGATAGTAACACAGGCGCTTGCATAGAAAATGCGAATTTGAAGAAGAAAAATGATATCAGTGGTATGTGTACTGTAAAATAGGGAATACCGGAAACTCGTTTTGTTTACAGTGGTTCATGTATGTGTGTACTCTGTAATGTACAAGGTTGGCAACTCCGTCACGAGCGAAACGGCACCCTATCCCACTTCAATCGACTAAAAAACATATTTATTCAAACTGACACGGTGCTCACTATATGTCACCGTCATCAGGAAACATTCATCTTTAACCTGCCGTGTCACTCAATACGAATTGTAATATCTACAACACAATAATCCGTGCTCCCTCAGACTGTCCAGATTCTTCATTTACATACAGGGTTGAAAAGTCATGCGGTCATATGATCGTCTGTCGTCAGGTCACCTTTTTGGGTCATCTCCGCATGCATTTTGTCCGGAAAACACTTCAGCTCGTTGAAGAGTTTCGTCTAATTTACGATTATTTGAAGAGTTTCGTCGAATGAACGATAATTTATAATCATAAATTGTTTATTATTTTGAACCTGAGAGTACCATACACCGTATCAATAATAACAGTTTTTATATGACAGTAGACAGGAAAAGCAAACGAAGTCAAGAATGCCTTTTCTTCAATCATATTCACATAGTAGGCATAGAAATTTTATGCTTGAAAAATAAAACAATAAATAAATAAATAAATATTAAGATAAAAAGGAAATGGTTTAGCATACTTTTGTCACAAAGGAAGTACAAAAAGCTTATTTTTTATTAACTTTTGTCAGTTTACTGAAATCATGACGAACAAAAAGAAAAGTGAATTACGAATAAGACTGTCATCAGGTTACTGGAACGTAAAGATGTGTACCGACATTGCTTACTTCAGACCTGTTCATTTATTTCCACAAATTTTACAAATATCAAACCTGCAAAACGATTTGTACGTTGTGATCGATGAGCAATCATCAATTTATTTTCATTTCCCAGTGTTAAATTTAATGTTTCCCAGGAATTCTTCGAGTTCAATCAAAATTGAATGGGTACATACAAGACTCGGGACTTGCCTATAAATTTATCACTGTGTGATTATCTAAATATTTAGGAGGAGTTTCATTTTATTGTGGACCCCTTTTTATTCAAATTTTTGAAAAAGTATTTCTTGTTTACTTGATTTCGATTTAAATCACAATCACAATCACATGATATCTAATTAGTCCGTGATCTCGCAAACGACGTCCTGTACATGTACCTGTAAAATAAAGTATTTCTGAGATGACCCCAAAAAATGCACTTGATGACAGTCGATTAAATAATCGCATGACCTTTTAACACCGTATTTAAATGAAGAATATGGACAGGATGAGGGAGCAGTATGAAAAATGGTGTTTTGTTGGAGGAATTCGGCGATGTTTTCACGGATTATCGTGTTTTGAATGTAACAATTAAAGGTTAAAGATTAATGTTTCTAGATGACGGTAGAATATGGTATGCGGCGTGTCAGTTGGAATAAATGTGTTTTCAGTTGATTGAAGTGTGGTGATGTGCCGTTTCGTTGGTGGCGGAGTTGCCAACCTTGTTCTTTACAGAGGACACACATATATGTACCAATTTAGAAAAAAAAAAAAAAAAATACGATAATCACATTTTTCCATTCAAGCGCCTGTAGATAGTACAGGACGGGTATCACATGTGGAAAGATTTATAGAGGACTATGACAGTGACAATATTATTGAAGTGGTACACCTCCCATGGCGGATTTATACATGTTGGTTTAGTACTCTGACAGCTTTATACAAGAGCACATGTCCTTTGGCAGTTTCTAACAGGGCGTTTACGTGCGTGTGAATTAACACAGTAAACCCAACCCATCATTAAGTCAGAGACATTTGATATTAATATGTTGTGTTAAACTGACAAATTATATTCCTGTGTAAAAAGCATTCGTTCTGAAATAAAAACAAAACTAAAAAAAAAATTGAAATGGTTTGGGGATGCTTTTTGTGATAAATAATATATTCTGGTCACTGTTTCCAAGGAAGTGACAGACATTTTAGTTTAAATCTGTTTGGATACGAGAATGGGGATCTATGCCTATAAAAGCGCGCATGCACGTGATACCGACTATTATTATATCCATGTCAGCGCAACACATCGCTACACTATAAAAACATAACGAAACACACGTTTGTGTTTTCTTAACAACTTTCTTCTTCCTAACGTCTCCCTTGACACTGCCTCACTTTTGGCCTTTAGTTGAGCGTTCGCCCCTGTGAGGAAGGCTTTGGGTTCTGTCCCCTGGCCGAGACATACCAGAGTCTTTAAAAATGGTAGTTGCTGCTTCTGCTTAGCGCTCAGCTTACAAGGAGTGGGACGACTGGTTCGCCCGTTGTCAGTATAATGTGACCGGGTTGGGTGTCCTGCTGGGTGTCTTCGGCAGTATGCTTTAGTGAGGTAGCACTATAAATCGGCAAAAGTTCCGGCCTATCACAAGGAGACTTAACACGAACATACCGCAGCCTCAAACAACACACATACGCACTCACCACACGCATGCATGTCGCACGCACAGGAGGCCGTCCTTAAATGACCTTAGATGTTAATAGGACGTTAAACAAAATAAACCAAACCAACCAACTCTTCTGAATAGAGACCATGGACACAAACTTTGAAGAAGTAAATATCATAAATGGATGTAAATATTTTAAAGAAATTATTAAAAATTCATTTATACTTTATATGTACATATACGCTATCTATGAAAAGTGTAAACAAGTACACATATAACAAAAGTCATGTCACCGCATAAACCTTGCCTTGGTTTATAAAGTGATAGAATACATTCCTGTGTTAGCATCTTTTCAAATATAACTTTTCCTGAACAGGATAGAACCATAGGATATGCTATCAAAATATGCGGTGCTTGATTGCAAGTCTTAGGCTGGTAGGCTAATTCTTCTATCGGTACTGGAGATGAAATTCTTTTAAAAGAGAAAAAGACATAAAAATTGAATCAAGTTTGAAATGTTGATTTTAATCTCTTGATAAGAACTTTCAGTGATGGCGTTTGGTTATAGCCAAGTATAGATATTGTGCTACTAAGAAATATAAACAAATAAGATATATACTAAAGGTCAGGCGGAGATAACTCAATGGTACCTCCTCCACTCCCAAACTTCTTTACTTTTTGTAATAAAAATGAAAAAATAAGGGGGGGGGGGGGGAACTAGAGCAATTCGTTAAATAAAAGAGTCAAAACAGAGACACAGGACACGGAACCTGGCTAGTAACAACAAAACAAACAGAGATATCACCAAACACTGAACCGGGGTAGTGACAACAGTACAACCAAACTCATCACCGAATAACGACCCAGGGTAGTGACAACAGAACAACCAAACACATCACCGAATACCGAACCGGGGTAGTGACTACAGGACAACCAAACACATCGCCGAATAGCGAACTGGGGTAGTGACAATAGAACAACCAGACACACCACCACACATTGGACCGGGGTAGTGACAACAGTGCAAAAGTACATACCACCGGACACCGATCCACCATTGAAATACAAAATGTATGTCCGTATCTTCCCTGGTCTATGGTCCTCCTTGTAACTGTAAATGGGTCATATTTTCATTATAAATCCCCCTGAATCTAAATCCCTCTCTCAACTCTGCCACAATGCCCCACAAATGAAAATCCAAGCCCAAAATGTGCTAGTGGGTACCATCATCTGGTTTCTAGGGACGCTGGATGGCACAAAACGTCATATGCGTTTGCTTGCTATAGGGACCAATCAACCAATTGTTTTTTTTTTCATAGATTTAGTGTTAACGTTTTGGAGTATATCATTAAAGTTCTTGAATTCAATCCGTTAAGTATGGTTTATATAAAAGGTTAAGGGTCTCATATAACACGTAATAAAAAATATATACAAATGGGTACTTCAGCTTAAATTTGTTCCATGGTTTGAAAATAAATGAATTTCGCAGTAAAAATTCTCAGAAATCTGAAATGTATACCTATGTATATTTCAAGTCTATTTTTCCAATTGGCTGGTTGTTCCCTTATAGGCTATAACGTTTCCAATAATTCCAGTAATAACATTGTCCTTCAACGCACAATAGTATACATATATATGTAGCACGTGCATATCTGACATGTTATATTTCGTGCGAGTACATGACATTTGTAACACCTCGCTTAGCTTCCGAATATCAATCAACATGTCCAAGTGAAATGCAGAGGAAAGAAATGTGTGTAATACATATTGCTGTGTTTTAGTAGTTTTGCCTTTTATTTTATTTTGTACATTAAATTGGATGTTAGCTGATAAGTACTGACCAGCATTACATCACTGTCACGTTCTCGGGTGATTGCATTCTTTATTTCCAGAAGATCGTTGGGTCACGTGTGTTTACGATACTCGGCGCATGTAGTTGCATTTCAAGCTTTCAATACCAGAGTATGAACCGGTTTGACGGGTATCGTGCTTGTATAGGCACTGGTCCCCAGTATCATATTCAACGTCAACTAAAATATCTGCCACCTCCATGGAAACGGTGACTGGAAGATATTTCTTCATCACTGGGAACATCTCGAAAGCATTTCAAAAATGATATTAACATGTTACTGGTATCGCAAATTTGAACAACATTTATACAACTCATAGAAATAACTTATCTGATTATAACTCTACATCCTTTTTCCAATAAACTGACAGCTACAACCTGTTAATGCATGATATACAATTGAACATTTGAAAGCAAATTAAGTTTACCATTTTTTTTATTAAGCTTAACATCTCTTATTAATCAATATATAAAGACAATTTATACAATGTTGCCAGTGCGATCTGATACATGTTTATATGTGCCATAGGTCTTTCCCATAGCCACAAATTTACATAAAAACGATACGTGTTATAATGTATAATCTGTCAAAAAAAAGGGGGGGGGGGTAATGTTACATCGAATAAATACTCTGGCTACTTACCTATACATTTCTCGGCATTGTTGTAATATCTGGAATGTTGACTACATGCAATTCCTGAAATACAAATTGATGGATATTTAAATGTGGCATTTTCTAATGTAATAACAAAATATAGCAATGCCTATTCATCAGCGATGAGAGGTTTGGTTTGGTTTGGTTTAGTTTATTTTGTTTAACGTCCTATTAACAGCTAAGGTCATTTAAGGACGGCCTCCCGTACGTGCGACATGCATGTGTGTGGTGAGTGCGTATGTGTGTTTTGGGAGGCTGCAGTATTTTCGTGGTAAGTCTCCTTGTGATAGGCCGGAACTTTTGCCGATTTATAGTGCTACCTCACTGGAGCATACCGCCGAAGACACCCAGCAGCACACCCCACCCGGTCACATTATACTGACAATGGGCGAACCAGTCGTCACACTCCTTGTATGCTGAGCGCTAAGCAGGAGTAGCAACTACCATTTTTAAAGACTCTGGTAAGTCACGGCTAGGTGACCGAACCCAAAGCCTTCCTCACGTGGGCGAACGCTCAACTTAAGGCCAAAAGTGAGGCATTGTCAAGGGAGACATTAGGAAGAAGAAAGTTGTCAAGAAAGAAGAGAAAACATCAGATCCCAACTTTATTCGCCTCGTACGATCATGCAATGGGAGCAGCAGGTACAATGCTTACGCCCTACCTTCAGGGCACAGCGATGAGAGGATACACACAATGTTTGAACAAGATGGTCCCGAAGTATCTCTGTATTCATTCATTAGTGCACATCTTAAAGGCTATAGCAGTGAGGCCATAAAGTTATTTACAAGTTAACAGTGCCAATATAAATTAGTAGTACAGGTAGTTATTTACCGTTGCTTGGTGGCACTGTGTCGAAGAAGAGGAGTACTGTTGTGATGGTCATAAACGACATCTCCAGACAAACGGCCATCTGAAATGTATTAAACTTGATATACTTTTACCTTACAAACCAGTGATGGTGCTTTCGATAACATGATAAGTGTCTAATTCAGACTTTTTAAGAGAATCTTCAATTAGCGTGTCTTTAATTTCGTTATCGATATCAAATGCACATCCAAAACTAATGTCTTGATAATAGCCATCCTTTTTCAGCATAGATTAAAGTAGATGACCTTTGTCCCGACAAAAAAAAAGCCTCAATATTTGAAGTGGTAAGATCCGGTTAAGTCCGTCTGAGGTCTGCGTCTGCTTGGAACAAGGTTATTTCCATTTTAATGGTCATTATTACCAGAATTGTTGAGTAATATTTTCTTAAATATGGGTACTCTTTTTTCATCTCTAAATGGTTACATAATGATATAACTTTCAAGCGTTGTGGGTTTTTATTCAAGAAGTTATGTTTACGTTTGTCTCTTAAATTATTGCGCAAACCTTATCACCACGTATAAAAGTCGATAATTGGGTATATTGGATTTGATTAAATTCATAATGAGTCAATTACCTGTTCATTTAAATATGAAAATAAGAACGGTACTTCCTATCATGTCCAATTGAAATCAACAACGAAAATTGATTATAAAGGGAGATTTGGAATGATTCAACATTTCGAATTGAAATCATCCTGTTACTGAATTAGTTTTGATTTCTAACTAAATCAACGAAATTATTTAGACATATAAAACTTTATTTGCAAATATCATATATAAGAAATTGTATTCAGATTTCAATCTAATAAATAATATCAGGTTATGATATCTACGGTATATCTATAATTGGTTAGTATTTATGACGTATTATAATCGTAGTTGTTATCAGCTGGTGTAAGATGATCGTGATTGACACTGCTTGTATTTTCAGGGATCATGAGTCATACCTAAGGATTTTACTATGGTTGAAGAAGGAAAACGTCTCCGCAAAGTTATTTCCAATGATTTTGCATTCAACGGAAAGTTTTGTAATACTGTTCGATTTAACTGCAGCTAACAGTTTACATTGAGCTTTCTTAGTCGTTTGCCCGATACATTGAAGTGTTTGGCCAGCAGATTTTTCAATGGTTTATCATCTAATTAATACCTCACTGTAATATACAGGTCTAATAATTACCGTTAATGATAAGAAGCGGATTTGTTCATAAAGTTTAAACGTACAAATATATCTATATATGCTTACCCTTTCCCACAGACAAAACTATATATTAACCACCTGTTTGTTATATCTAAGAACTGAATATTACGAAACTCCCACTCCTAACATCCGTCTTGAATTCATATGATTTCAGAATTTAGACTTATTTAAACGTTAATACTTTACAGTGATCCTGAGATAGTCATGACCAAGTTTTGTTATATCGGGTCGGTCAATTATCCACTATGTACAAATACTACAGGGGTCCATCGACCTCTGGTTTTTGTTTTGCCAGGATGTTGTCCAAAATCACCAATATGTTTTTTTCCGTCTGTCAGCCAATCCACTGGGTTTTCCGGTTTTACCCAGCCAGTCTTCAAGGTATGTTGGTGAAAATTGGTATGTAACTGTAAAAATTGCTACAGATCAAGTGCGGGGGTTCTAGCCAATTGTCTAGTTCTATATACAAATTGATGTATACTCTCCATGTAACTAGTCAGACTGAGTCTAAATGGATGAAATATGTTAAAAATATTTTAGACAGCATTGGATTATGTTTTGTGTGGATACAACAGAGAAATTGTGTACCTGATATTAAATACCTACAGTCAATTATTACTCAAAAATTACAAGACCAATTTATACAAACATGGTTCAATCAATTAGAAAACACGTCGAGAGGACAACATACTCTATATTTAAATATCATTTTGGCTTCGAAGATTATCCTGTGCGACTAAATGTAAAAGATAGAAAAACTATATATAAATTTAGAACGTCAAATATCAAACTTCCGGTTGAAACCGGAAGATGGACTGGAATCCAGCGACAAGATATAGTATGTTCACTTTGTAACGCTGGTACTGGAGATGAGTTCCATTTTTTATTTGTGTGTAACAACCATAATGTACTCCAGTTGCGTAGTAAATATATCCCAAATTACTACTACAGAAATCCTAGTTACTTTAAAATGAAAGGAATGTTCTCAATCTTTTATAAGAAACTGTATATGAATTTAAGTTTATTTATCCAAAAATTAGTCAAGTTATTATAGCACACCTTTATCATCCAGCATTGTGATTATGCAGTATGTAAGCTTTATTATATTAATAATTATATTTATGAAAGGTTAAAATGTACCTATTTTTCCACATTTCCTCTTCAAATTATATTACTTTTTGCCTGTCATGCATCCATTCTGTTAAAAATGTCTGACCTCTTGTTATACACTATTATGTGTGTCTGAGTGAAAAATAAAATCCTGAAATCTTGAAATCTTCTTTTTTTACCAAAGTCACTGTTACTGTTTTAAGCGGGGCCTGTAGAAGACATGTATTGATCTAGCAATACCCAGCTTCCTTGGTCTATTATCCCATGCTTTTATTGTTGAAGTCAATACATGAAAAAATGCATATAAAT
The DNA here is from genome assembly GCF_902652985.1 of Pecten maximus. Taxonomy (NCBI): domain Eukaryota; kingdom Metazoa; phylum Mollusca; class Bivalvia; order Pectinida; family Pectinidae; genus Pecten; species Pecten maximus. Next base: position 16,411,782 of record NC_047027.1, read on the forward strand.
CGTGCATGCGTATCGAATGTAACAAAATCACATTTGATTATCATTTGTGACACGAATCGTGTTTAAACTGCATTATAATCGCATTAGAACTTACCATGAGAAAATCATGCATGTCGAAATTCGCACATTCTTTGCATGTGGTTAACGTGACAAACACGTGGACATTACTATGCATACGATTCATATGTGGCACGTTTGCCTGTGTGTGAAAGGTTAATGAAAGTACCCAAACAACACTAAAGTCGCTTGCTCGTCGCATGGATATCCTACAATTAAGTTGAGGGGATATTCCCGCTTGCTTTAGCTTGATAAGTGGTCGTATACTCTCTACTATACATTTGTAGAGCCTATATCCCTAACGAGATTTCGAACTTTACTTTATAATAGTGTGGTATAGACGGAATCCTCGTCGTCTGCGACTTGGTCTGTAAAGTAGCTTAGGCTAATCGGACGTTTTGTGGCAAGTGACTCTGTAGTGGTTTTGATTCTTACTAGGTGTACGTACCCTTAGTCGCGATGTTAGCCGTACTCTGGGGGGGGGGGGGGGGGGGGGGGGGGGGGTTCAGCCTAGGGTTTTCGGAGGGATATCGTGTCTAGTTTGACGTGCGTCTGCTTCGGGTTGTTATTGTGGCCATCTTTGGAGATGGGCCGTGCTCCGCGTGTATCGAGTGCTGTTATTGGTCGAGGCACCGATGGAGCCAGTCGCTGGGTCTCATAATTAAGTTCATTGGGGTCACGAGGTCACGGGTATAAAAGTCGAGCACGTGTTTGCAATTGTGCCGTTCTGCCGGAGAATTGGTGAGTTGCAGTCGGTTTCCGCAGCATTTCTGACTCTTTGAAAAAACAGCGACTCAGAATAATGAAGCTAGTTTAGACACTTGTGCTTTAAAAACAGAGCAGACTAATGTATGTTGTTAGGCTCTTTTAGAACATGACACGCTCGGAAAACTGAGCGAGCTTTCGGCATGTTTACATTATTTACGTAGGTTTGCTTCAGCTACGCTCTGAAAACAGAGTGGTGGGTTGGACTTTAAAACACGCCAGCTTTGGGCTGGAGTTAATTACGGAGTCTGGGAGGTAATATTAGGATATTAGTACTTTTTGCCTCCACAGTTATGTATCTTTCGTAATGTTTGACATGTGTCTTTCCACAGAGAATGGGGTTGGAAGTAAGCCCCGTCTCGTAGGCTCAGCTATGTATTCTTAGTATTAGTTAGGAGTAATAGACACAGTTTTGTCAAGTCAAAAGTTCTAGTGACAATGGTTGGGGTGTAATCTTAACTAAGGTATTGAGTGAAGCACCTGCACGGTAACTGTTCCAGCCTCTATGTTAACAAAGGCCATATTTGAGCTCCATTTTTCCTAAGTTTATTTATTGTTTATTTTGTTGGTATTTTATTTAGTTAACTATTTTTCTGCTGGCTTTACACCTAAGTTTTATTATGTTGAACTTTATTTTTGGTTAACTACAACTTTCTGTTACTTGTTGATATATATACAGGCTGCCTCCATGAAACATAATTAAACTTGTAAAACTTATTATACTGGCGTTGTTGTGGATCCTTCCTAACACTTCGACTAATCCGGAGAAAGAACCGGAAGGTGAGACCGGGAGTTGACTGTTAGCCATGGTTAAAGTTATTTTTTGTTAAGTTTCGGCCTTGTGCAATAGTACATTCTAAAAAATAACACAACGCAAAGTCTTTTGTGTGGCAAACTCTCGTCTCCTGACCCCGCCTTCTACAATAGTACACAGGAAAAAGTGCCACACATGTGCCACATGCGTAGCATTTTTCATGCGATTTTACACGATTTTCATGCGTATATCATATGATTTTCCACACGCATGATTTTCGCATGAAAAGTTAATGTCATCCACATGCGATTATCATGCGATTTACATGTCTACTTGACATGCATGAGAATCGCATGTTTGTTGCTACAGGCGAGATACATGTGAAATTTACATGCGTGTATCACATTAAAGATTTTAAGCATCAGAATCATGCGTAAACAAATATTTTGTTGTTTTTTATTCATTTTTATTTTCTATTTTCATTTATTTTCATTCTTTCAGCACTTACAGTATATTATAATGCTTTGTGGGGTGTTTTATCACTTTTCATATAAATGAGGACAGATTTTCAAGTGAGATGTTTTTATTGTTTTAAAAAAAAATGAACAATGTATACTATTTGAACAAATTCTTTTAAACTTGAAAATAAATTTCAAGACTTATACATAACTTCACTCAAATAGTATAGATTAAGAAACATGAATACATATATACAGTACTGTAAAGATGTATTTCTTTTCCTAAATAAATTCAAATAATCAAGATTACCAGGTCAATATAGTAGAACATTTCTGGTATACACCAATGTAAATTTGACTAAGTCAGACTAAAGAAGCCATGAATGCATAATGATACCATTTTTTTAATTAGCAGTAGCTATATAATTGCTCTTGTTGCTCATGCTTATTTCTATTGTTTGCCACAAATGCTCTCATGTTACACGTGTGTCTGAGTGTATCTATAAAAATCTTGAAATCTTGAAATCTTGTTAAATGAAGGTGTTTACATCTTTTATTATAAAATGACAATCAACACTTAATGATCATAAAGACATTGACAAGATATGCACATACATCAGTTAACATATATAGGCCTAAAATCTATATATGCAAAGTACATTTAAATATCATCGGCTGTTTCATTTGATAAATATTACGACAGTAACCATGATCCATAGCCAGGCTGCACATACATTGAGACAAATATCGCGAAAACCACTAGAAACGGATACCTGCATCACGTCCACGCACTGTATCATAACCATGTCTGGTGCAGGGCCAGAACGCACCACTAGATATGAAAACCATTTGGTGTCGCTAGGAATTTGGTGCAAATACAATAAAATTTGGTGTGACATAACACCTACCTTACATATTTAGATAAATGAGATATTTATTTACCTCAGAACACATATTAAGTCCCATCTAGGAAGAAACTCACTGTAGTGATAATGATACCAAACTTTGGTCAAAAGAATGGTCGATTTTAGGTGGTGGCAAGAGCCTATGGAATAATGGTAGGTCAGCCTCAAGAGGAGTAGCTATCCTTACTAATAGTAGGACAAAAATATTACTAACTGAGCTCAATAGAGATAAAGAAGGACGGTTATTAACATGTAATATAAAAAGCGATGATAACGACCTTTTTAATTTAGTTAACCTGTATGCACCAAACAATTGCACGGAACGTAATCAATTTACAAGAAAAATTATAAATAAACATTCATGCAACAGTAGTTACGTATATGCAGGAGATTTTAATTGTACATTAAATAATCAGATGGATAGATACCCACATAAAAACACGGATGACTCAACTGCCGCAAATCTAAACTTTTTCATTGAATCTTTCCAACTGATAGATATTTGGAGACTACGCAATCCGTTAAAATCTGATTACACTTTCAGAAGAGGCATTTCGAAATCAAGAATTGACATGTTCCTCATAACATCAGATATTGAAAGTGATACAATCAGCACAGATATTAAGCCTTGTGTTCATAGTGACCATGATATGATCACAATTAGAATAAAGTTAAATAAAACAACAACTGGTCCGGGCACGTGGAAAATGAATGTAAATACCATACAAAATGATTATTTTAAAAATACCTTTCAAGCCTTTTGGAGGCACTGGACTACAGAAAAACGTAAATTTAACAATTTGAAAGATTGGTGGGATATTGCTAAAATTAAAATAAGAGAAATCACAATATCTATTTCGAAGATTAAAAAAACACCGGATAGAATCATTGATGAATTGGAAAACGAACTAAGAAAACTAACAAAGGAAGACACCGTGTGTAATGATAAAATCAATAAGTTATCTAATACCTTAAGAGAACATTATAGTCAGAAAGCAACTGGATTGAGAGTTAGAGCAAGAGTGCAAGAATATGAAGAAAATGAAAGATCAACCAAATACTTCTTCAACCTAGAAAAGCAACGCGCAAAAGAGAAATTATGGCATAAAATTAAAACAGCTGAAGGGATTTATAAAGAGGACTTACAGTCTATACAAAAAGAACAAATACGATTTTACAAACAACTCTTTACTTCTGAGGGGTGGGATAGAGAAGCCGCAGATAAGTTGCTAGAAAACGTGCAGAAAAAAATTACTGATGAACAGAACTTGTATATGGAGTATGAATTAGAAGAAAACGAATTATTAAAAAGTATCAGTGAAATGAAGAAGAATAAATCACCAGGAGAAGATGGTATTATTGCAGAGTTTTATCAAATTTATTGGTATGTTATCAAGAATGATTTCATTGAACTTGTTAACGAAATATGTAGAACTAATAAACTATCTGAATCACAATCTAAAGGAATACTAACACTATTGTACAAAAAAGGTGAGAGAGAGGATATAAAGAATTGGAGGCCGCTAACAATGTTAAATGTAGACTATAAGATAATTGCAAAAACTTTGGCTAATCGAATTAAAAAAGTGCTTCCTGATATTATTCATCCGGATCAGAAAGGGTTCGTCCCGGGGAGAAATATTGCTGATGCTAACAGATTAATACAAGATGTTTTTGACTATAGTAATTTAGAAAATAAAGAGGGCGCTGTTATCTTCTTAGATCAGCAAAAGGCGTTTGATAGAGTTGAATGGGGATGGCTTGATAAATGTCTTGAGAGGTTTAATTTTGGAACGAAAATGAGGGGATGGGTACAAATGCTGTTAAAAGATACAAAAACTTGTATTAAAACCAATGGTTTCATTTCTGAGTACTTCAGCATTTCTAGATCTGCTAGACAGGGCTGCCCAATCGCGCCGATTTTATATATTATGCAAGCAGAGCCTTTAGCATGTTCGATTAGAAAAAACAATAACATAAAAGGAATAACACTGCCAGGTCAAATCGAAACAAAGATTAATATGTTTGCGGACGACACCCAACTGTTTGTCAACGATGAAAGTTCAATAACAGAGTCATTCAAACTTTTAGGGGAGTATGAAAAGGCATCTGGTTCTAAAGTAAACCTACAAAAAACCACCGGAATTTATCTGGGACGATGGAAAAACAATATCCCACGTTACACAGCAATAAACTGGACAATATCTTATATCAAAACACTTGGCGTTAACCATGGACATGCAATAGACGACGACGCAATATGGAAGGAAAAAATAAAAAAGATTAACAGTTGTGTGCAAATTTGGAAAACAAGAAACCTATCTTTGTTTGGTAAAAATATCATTATTAAATCACTTATCATATCTAAAATAGGTTTCGAAATAGACGCCCGTGGCATACCTGAAAAATTCTTGAAGGAAATAAATACAATCATATGGAAATTTGTTTGGGATGGGAAGGTGGAAATGGTTTCCCGTAATGTAGTCCGCTCCCAGAATTCAAGGGGTGGAATGGATATTATGGATGTAAATATGTTTACACTGAGTAAGCAGATAAAACTTATGTATAAAATATTGCAAACTAACACAAGTGCGTGGAATGCCATTGGGCAGTATTGGCTCCATTCATTAGATGCGAAGTATGATATAAATTTCATGTTATGTAAATGTTCTGATATTAGCTCTTTAAATCTTAATCACATGTCTCCGTATTATGAAAACCTATTATCAGCATGGTCAATGTTTCTAAGAGTAAATAAACCTAATAGTACAGGAGAACTTTTAAAACAAGAATTATTTGGCAATCATCTGATTGTTTTTAACAGAAAATCATTATTTTATAGTTCATTTTCAAAAAGTGGAATCCACACCATAGGAGATTTATGGGATTCAACACATAAAAGGTTTAAAAATGATGAACATATTTATGAAAGATTAAGGGATAAAAGAAATTGTAATTCCGAGTTGGCAAAACTCAAATTTGCGATACCGGATAGTTACAAAAGAATATTAAGAGAGGAAGATACTATTGTTCATGATGCGTGTGGATTAACAGTCGACAGTACATTGAATATCTTAGATCAACACAACACTCAAATTATTCCTAATAAACTAAAACTGAAGAAAGTATGTACGAAACTAAATGGTAATAATGAACCCAAGGTTCAGACCAAATGGGAAAATATTTACCGAAAGCAATTTCTATGGAAAGATATATGGCAAAACTGTTTCAATATATTAACATGTCTAAAAATTAAAGAATTTCAGTGGAAATGTTTGCATCAATGTATATATACTGAAATGATGATACAAAAATTTGGAAACTCTGACGGAAAATGTCATTTTTGTAAGACCGAAAATGAAGATTTACAACATTTATTCTTTAGATGTGAATATACTAAAATTATTTTGAATTATGTAGACACTTTAATGAAAGACATTGTACCTGGATATAATACTACCATTCTTGATAAAGAAGAGAATATAACTCTTGGTTACCCAGGTGCTGACAATTTCACTATTTTGACAAATACTATCATTTGTGTCATGAAATGGACATTATGGAAATGTAGAAATGACATTAAATATAACAACAATCATCCAAACTTAGACATAGCAAAATTAAAATTCAGAAGACAGCTAAAAAATGAGCTTTGGTGTTATTGCAAATCGAAACAGAAGAAAATAATTCCTGTTAATATTGTAACTCTAATGTATGAAAATATAATATAAAATATTTCTATATTTCTTTTGTTGCATTGCATTGCCTGTTATGTTTTATACAATGGACTTTATATTATTATATAACAGGCATGCATAAGACAATCTTTCATACATGAAAAGAAAATGTAATCTTTAAGTGATTGCTTTCATTATTAAATAAAACAATAACATGCACTGTGATGATTATTGAGGATGAAAAACCACAGAGCAAATTATCCTTATGTATGTATGTATGTATGTATGTATGTATGTATGTGTGAATGTATGTATGTTTGTGTGAATGTATGTATGTATGCATGTATGCATATATGTATGTATGTATGTATGTATGTACATGTATGTATGTATGTATGTATGTATGTATGTATGTATGTATGTATGTATGTATGTATGTATGTATGTATGTATGTATGTATGAATACGTGTGTGTATGTATGCACATTTGCTTACTTGAAACAATGATGTGGTCAAAGATTTCAAAAATTTGCAGACTGAAAACCATTTCTCAAGTACTCTGAGTGCAAAAGAAAAAAAAAAAAAAAAAAAGTCCCATCTAGGTATTTATTTCGTCCGTATAGACCCTCGCTTACGCTAGTGAAAATTTCATACTTGACTCAACGCCATATTGCTAATCAGTACACGATGGAGCGAAAAGAAAAAAATACAATGTCAACATTTATTTCCATATATTTTACCGCTTATAATTAATAATGATACATTTTTTAATTGAATAACAGGTTTTGGGAAATAATATGCTCAGTTTCCTTAATTTAAACTAAGTAAGAATAAATTTCGGTCCATTGCGGTTTGGATTCGGGTGGTTAGTCGTACTGTCACTTACAACCTGGAAAACCAAATTGGACAGAATCGGATTTACAATCGCTAGCGCAGTCCGTGGCGGAGAACATATCTGTGATTCACGGCGAATCCTTTTCCCTTAACATAACCAACGAGGTGGACAAAGATAACAGATAGGTAAGTGAAATGCGTTTGTGTGTTGTTGTTTTTTCAGTAGGGTCTACTCCGGATGTTACGTCACCAGTGACGTCACCAAGTTTGTTGCGCCTGTCTCATTGAAGTTGTATTGGTCGGTGGGCTGTGTTGTATTTTACTGTCACTGCCAGTATTTCTTACAATATCTGAATATCAGAGACGATGTTCCAAGATATGGATGTTTTTTCATGATTATATGTTGCTTTGCACAAGCACGCGTGCAAAAAAAATCAACCCAGCGTTCAGAATGTCAAGCAAATTCCCGTAGCCTCGAGCTCGTCGGCAGTACCAGTACCGCTGACTGTAACTTGTAAGTAAACTTGTTTGTTGACATTGATGTAAACAGGCGACGCTAAATATGCACGAAGAACAGATCCCGTTTATTTGGTATATACTCTTTTCTCCAAATTTAATTAATTTTAGATTTCGATAGGCCTAGCCGGTTTAGTTTTTGTTTTTGTGGCTAGCTTCATCAGTGATTGTTAACGTCTAAAAGTATCAACGGGAATCGCGAGATTGAGGTCACAAATGTAAGAGAACCGTGTGCTGTCGGACATTTTCTCGTGAACGAGCAGAATTAAAAATAAATTTTGATTTATAACCGCTCATATAGATAGACATGTATACTACTCATAAAACATGTAACTTATCTTAAAGTGTATAGGCCTATCATCTTATTATTTTGCTGGTTCATTTTAGTTGGTTATATACTAACAATGCATCTAATGTAATTGATTTTTTAGGGTTAATGTATTTTTTTTAATAAGAAAACCTATATAAAATAACAGAATAGATCTGGCAGTTCATTGAAAAATGTATGACAGCATTCCTTTGATTTGAAGAGTAATAGAAATCGGGAATAAATAAAATTGTAGGCTATTTGGCAAATTGTTTAATATTTCAAATACTTTACTTCCATCAGCTTACATTTGTCTTAACATACAATACAAAATAATTTAATTTTCCTGGAGGTGAACAATGCGCACTAATAACGGGTATATAGCTATAGGTTGGTTTTTGGAAGTGATGAATTTACATTCTTTATACGTTTGGGAATTTCACTGAAATTATTTTACTTTGATATCTTTCTTTGGAATAAATCTTTTAAAGCATTGTCTTTATATTTTTGAATCAAACAAGAGAACCGCATCTTTTCTTAATTTGTTTTGCATTATTTTTCCTGATCTTATATCATTCAATAGCATGTCTTTGTAGAACTATTGAAATTGCACTGCAAGCTGGAAAGTTCCTCAGGTCCTGTCACTACAATACATGATATCAGGGATATGTCCCTGGATGTAATGATTGATTAAATAAGAAAATAACTTCAGCCGGTGTTGTGTGATGGGCATAATTTTGAAAGATCAAATTTAACTATTCAAATTATTTGCTTCATGAATCTCACATTATCAACAGTTTTTTTTTAAATTAGACTTTTTATTCAAATTTTTAATGAAACATCATATGCAAATGCTAAAAATTTGAAATTATTTGTTTTGAAGTCTCTGACCTGACCTTGATTGAGACTGTAGCTTTGGACAGACAGAGCCAAATTATACCATCTTTTGCCATGCACAAAGAAATCGATGTGGAGAAAGCTAATTAAAAGTTGATACTAAAATATTTTCAATGAAGTCATAGTCAGTTATTTCGGGTGAGGAACCATGTACATTTTTGTACACTTTTGAATTTAAGTTGATTTGATCTATTTACAAAGGTATTGCAGAAAATTATTTGACAAATTCGAACAATGACCAGGAATAAATGATCACAATTCTACTCAATTCTTTGAAATGTCATCTGCACACAGGTAAAATAAAGTTGCACAGGGACTAATGTAAAAAGTTCACAATGTATGTGGCCAACACTAAACTGGACAAATATTTACATCAGAAAGGGCATTCAATTCCAGGCCTCAGAGCGCAGTTCATTTCCCTCTTGAGAAAAACTAAATTGAAATATTTTAAAAGTTTTCACAAAATATGGTTTTCATTTCATATTGCAGAACTATTCCCTCAATTTCAAGCGACCTACCGGTATTCTAATCGCCTTTTGCCTGTCGTTGTCCGTCGTGAGTAGTCTGTCGTGCGTCCGTAAACAATTTACATTTTTGACTTCTTCTCCAAAACCCCTGAACCAAATCAATGAAATCTGACAGGAAGCTTTTATGGCTAAAGGTCAACAAAATTGTGAATTATATGGTCTCCACCCCCAGAGGCCTGAGGTATGGGGCTAAAAAGGGTCAAATTGACTACAACTTCAAAAATCCTCTTCTCTATATACATGTAGTTATATACTCTCAGATATATTGGAATCAAACACTCTTCATAGATGGAAGGGTCTGATGGTGCTTCACCAAAATTATGAATTTCATGACCCAGGGGTCTCACATTTTGCCCCTCGGGAGAGGGTAAATTTTACTATAGTTTATAAAGGGAAATCACATTCTTAACTATAATTTGTTTGATTGCTATTGGAATTCATTCTTACTTGGTTAACATTATTAGCTTGTGATGGCAGTTTGATGGTATACACATGTTGGCCCTGACTGACCCCCATGGGCTGATAGGCGGGGCTAAAAGGGTCAAATTTCAAACATCTTCTTCTCAAGACCCAAATAACTTAATATGGTAGAATCAAATACTCTTCATAGTTGGAAGGGGCTTATGGTGCTTAATTAGAATTATGAATTTCATGACCCTGTGGTCACATCTCTACCCCTTGGGAGGGAGTAAATTTATTATAGTTTATATAGGGAAATCACATTTTTGACTATGATTTGTTTGATTTCTATTGGAATTCATTCTAATTTCGTTAACATTATCAGCTTGGGATAGCAGTTGATGGTATGCACATATTGGTCCTGACTGACCCCCAGGGGCTAATGGGCGGGACTTACAAGGGTCAAATTGATTGAAATTTCAAAAATCTTTTTTTTAACCAAATTAATTAGAATCAATTACTCTTCATAGATGGAAGGGTCTGATGGTGCTTTACTAAATTTATGAATTTCATGACCCTGGGGGTCAAATGTCTGCCCCTCGGGAGGGGGTAAATTTTACTATAGTTTATATAAGGAAATCTCACCGGTTACGAGTAACACCCTTCTTATTTGGTTTATACATCCATTAGAGGTCTAGGAGCGATATTTTGTACAATTTCAAAATAACATACCTATACATACATAAACAATGAATGCATAGTGTGATTGCTGCCGCCGGCGAGCTTTCGCAATCATTGATTTCACTTGTTGACTATGATTTGTTTGATTTCTATTGCAATTCATTTTTCATTTTAACTTGGCTAACATTATCAGCATGGGATGACAGCTTAGTGGTATACACATGCTGGCCCTGACTGACCCCTGGGGGCTGATTGATGGGGCCAAGAATAGTCAATTAAATTAACTGAAATATTTCAAATCTCAGGTGACCGTTAAGGCCCACCGGCCTCTTGTTCACTTATTTGATACAACTGCAATTGTTAGATATTTGATTAAAACTGGTTTACACTGCTACCATATAAGGGGTTAAAACTGGTTTAAACTGCTACCATATAAGAGGTTAAAACATTTATTTATTCATACAGTTTGCAAACAAATTGATATCAATGCTTAAATGAAGCTGAATTGATATTTTTATTTTCTGAAAACTATTTTGTTTTCTTTATGTTTTAAATAGCTTCAACATCCAGCTCCTAGAGGGACACCAGCTGTAAGAACTGTCAGCTTCAAGTCTAGGTAATTACACATGTCTTGTAACTTCATAATAATCTTTAAAAAATACTTATTTATTTGGACACCTAACCAACTGCTGTTTGTTTAATCACTGCTACCTTGATGTCAAGGTCATAAAAAATGTAATATTTTTTTAGAAATTTTCTATAATAAATATGAAACATCAATGTGTAAGCACTGACTTTCAAACGTCCAGGTCAATTTTGTTTCTTTTTACGCTCTGTTGAAAGCTAATATCATTTAAGGATGTACCGGGTTTGGAGGAGAAGGAATGCTGGAAAACCCAGTGTTTAATCCGGGTGATCCACTGATCTCTGGTCAGTGCCAAGTAGCTGCCCCACTTGGGTTTCAAACTCACAACAGAGAACCCTGAGGGGCAAGTCAAAAGGGGTCAAATTGACTGAAATTTTGAAAATCATCTTCTCCACTCCCAGATAAGCTGAAATTAAATACTCTTTGTATCAAATACATAGATGGAAAGGTCTTAAGGTCCTTTACCAAAATTGTAAATTTCATAACCCTGGGGTCAAGCGTCTTCATTGAGAAGGGGTTAATTTACTTTATTTTATATATTATCATTTAACCTCTGCTCATAAAGCTGTATATGATACTGCCATTGCAATGATTCAGTGATGATTAATTCTCCAAAATAATCCATTTTGAAAAGTAATGTAGTCATATTATTGAGATTTTGATTATCATCTCATAATTAAATATAGTTCATCATGTGTGAATGTACCATGAAAAACTAATTTTGATTACTTTTTTCTTTTTATTTTGTTTACAGAAACTTCAACAAAGGTGAACATCTGGAGAAGCTGAAAGACAGATCTGCAACATGGTGTTTTCTGCTTTCGGCAAATTATAGGACTGGTATTATCAACAGACAGTCAGTCAGTCACAGCAGGCAAAGCTCGGCAGTTTTGAAACCCATGTCAACAGTGTTAAGCTTAAAGGAAAAAGATTAAATGAACTGTATATCATATGATTCTGTATAAATATCTCCATGTAACAAAAGTGATTTCTGGAACTAGTAATAATGTTGGAGAGGCAAACAATATAAATAAGACAACAGAATCTCCGTCTTGTTGAAAAAGAGATGTTTTTCTCTATACAAGTTATACCATTAATGCAAAGACCAAGGACTTGGATAGTGGTTTTAAATGTTTATATATATATGTGTAGTGATCTTTCTTACCATAAGATAAACTGACATTCTAAACTATAAATTATTTACAGTGCAACTTTTTTGTATGGATTTACTTTACATGAGCAAGTATTAAATGAATTATATTTTTAATTCTTAATGACAAATTTTCATCTGGTTATTATTGATTAGACTTTAAGATAATATGCCAATTGGATATCTGAGATTGTTCAGTTTGGTTTGCTTTATTTTGCTTACAGCCATTAAAGGGATGTCAGGTGTTGAATGTATAGAGGAAAGCCTGAGTACCTGAAATAAAACAAAGATCTATGATCAGTACCTGGCAATTGTCCAAAATGGTCTTCAAACTCACAATCCGGAAGTGAGTGTTATAATGGAACAATGATGGGACACATTAAACACTTGGCCAATGCGGACCCTGACAGGACACATTTTGAGTTGTAATAGAATTGTTTGAGAATGATCTAGTACATTTCTGAAGGAATTCTATAACAATTCAAGACTTTCTCAGAGGACATGTGATTTACGCATGTGCTCTTTTCATGCATATTACACACGTAATTTACATACGAGATACGCACGTAGCTCTTTTCGTCTCCGCCACATGCGTATTGATTCGCACGATTCTCGCACGACAGACTTTACATGCGTTTAACGCATATGATACGCATAATTTACGCATGTAGCTACGCATGATCCACGCATGTGGAAATTTATACACGAGACACATGCGTATTACGCTTGATATTCATATGAACTCAACGCACGATTTACGTGCGTGCTCTTTTCTGCTTAACCACGCATGTAAATTTCATATGATTTTCATGCGTTTTACGCATGTGGCACATGTTTGGCACTTTTGCCTGTGTAAAGTTAAACATGACTTTGCTTTTGACGAAGCACTATGAAATCGTCATCAGTTCTACGCTAGTAGGACAAGTGGGAAAATATTAACATAACACATCATCCAAAACATAACAACACTCGTCACACACATGTATCTCTTACACAAAAGGTCGTCTTACAATGACCTGTCCTCTGAAAATTCTATTTAATTTGTATATACGGTGATAGAGAGACAGAATGCTAACACATTCGCCATTTACCCAGGCGGTCTTGTTCGATTCCCTTATCGGATGTAAAAAGGTTCGTGTTTGGGTATATGCTGCATTTATAATTGAACAGAACGTTTTAAATAAACACATTATTTCATGATTCCCCGTCAGTTCTGTGTGTTTTCACAACCGAATTTCTATGTTCGGTGTCCAACGTCCTTATCGGGATGCTTTCCTTGGTCCTCGTGTTTTGGCGTGGTCACGTGACCGGTACGACCATACTTTATTAACACTTGCCTTGTAAATCTCGCCAGATCAACCAATTAGCGTTTTTGTTCTTACAAATAAACGTGAAACGCTTGTTCATCGTACTTAGAAACTTCAGATAAGTACTGTACATTCTTGAATTTATTAACGTTCAGTTATTTAAAGGTGTTAGAAATTCGCATTAATTGATAATATTAATTGACTAAATTACTAATAATTTAGACGATGTTTGTCTTTTCGTAAAATATACAGCACTTTTCGTTGTTCACGTACAAATACATTCACTGCTGTATCTGTTTCGTGATTATTGGGTAATCGGAGGCTCTAGGACGATTCATACAGCAAGTGTCAATACGGTATTTGAACTCTTCAGTGTTTACTTATAGAGATTAACAATTGTTGGTAGACGAATTCAATGAATCGTTATTAATTCAGCTATATTTCACAGATAATTTCAAAAAGACGAAGGTATATGCAGAAGGTTTAGGTGTCAAATTTGAGGATTCAATAACGCCCTCATAGTTGCCATTGTGATGTTTATGTGATTTTGGTTAGAGTTATTCCCCTTGAGGAACGTTAGGTAAACGTCTCTTGAAATGTTCGATTGTGTTAATTTCCGTTTAATTACTGATGATTAGAGCAGTTTAACACAACAAATATTACCAGAATATTCTATTGATTACTTTAAATAGATATGACATTATTTTTCTGTGTATTTTGCAAGTTATTTGTTTTGAATTAGATTAATGTGATTATTATGCAAATTATCTGAATCGTGAGTTCGGAAAGACGGTTTCCACATAAGTAGGCTAATACCAGCGTTGGGGGTGGACTGTTGGAAATTTAACACAGTGTCAAGTGGTATTTTCGACAAACAGGCAAATTAAAAACATATTCAAGATACTATACCAGAAGCTCGTACATAAGGGGTCGCCTGCAAAGGCTACTCTGGTGGCTATCTCGTAATTGTGTTCAGTTACATATATAGTACCGATAAGTGAATGGTTTGGAAACACCAGTAGCTCCTGAGTAAGGGGTCGCCTGAGAAGGCTACTCTGGTAATTCAAGCCTGCAGCTGATCGAGAACTTGTGAGCTGTGTTGTGGACAGTGGCTATTTACCTCGGAGCTGCCAGGGATCAGCTCAATGACACGGCACCCCGTAGCTGTTAGTGTCGAGCTTGGTGATCAAGGGCATATCAGAAGCTGTGAGTGTCAGGGGCTGATTGACTGTCACGTGTCATAGTGTGATAACTGGTTGGAGAGATTGTGTACGTCTAGGTGACGTGTTTTGTGGTACGACAACAAGGGCTGAGGACAGCGATACTGTCCATGCCAACATTAGTACATTTTTCTTATATATATTCTTTAAATTTTGTGTGTTAGTGTTCAACTACTCGGCCAGGTAGCCTAGGATCCCGATCGCTTCTGGAGCAGGTAGCTCCGTCATAATTGAGATCTAAGCCGTACACGCACGCTACCAGGGGTTGCACGTTACACCATGACAGCCGATCCGAGCTGCGATCACGAATGCACCGACAAAGTGAAAATAGTGCGCAACATGACGTTTTCTTGTAAAACTGCATTCATACCTCGTATTGAGTGAGGTTGTTTAATCACATCTGATTAACTGAAATATAAGAAATCAAATAAATACAGCAAAAAAACACTGAATGAAGCCTTCGTGTTAGGCACCCAGGTACAACGCGGGATATGTAAACAATTAACGTCATCGGAAAGGGCAAGTTGCAACACTGTACAACAATGAATGTTTTACATGAATCAGCCAAGGAGCAACAAAACGGAACGCAATAGTATTAACCCACATGCACATGGGGTCACAAGGACATTCTCTGGACAATAATGGTTCCCTCCTTTACTAAGACCCATCCCCGCTTCCGTCCTGGCCAACACGTGCAATACGTAATTTCGATCTTAAATAGTATACATATACAATCAATATTGCGTTTTACAGCGGTGCGTGATCGGTTGTCAATACGTGCTGGTAATTCCATACCATTATGCATCGGAATGTGATATTTGAATGCCACAATAACAATTGCAAAAATTTCAAGCTAAAATCCCAACTAGTCAGACTAGGATCATATGTAATAAATTCCAAATGACAAAATCAATATCGCATTTGTGTTTTTGATAAAGCTGATTTTGACACGTTTCTATACTTCTGATAAGTCGATTGTTATCTATCACGTTTTAAACGTTTCTATCTCCATACATCTATGATTCCGTTATGTTGCTAGACCTCTGATACGTTGCATTGCTTATATACATTTTTGTAGCTCGTCGGTAAAGCGTTTGACGTACCGAAATATTGAAAGGATTTTCGACTTGTGATGCATTGCTAAGTTTGTTGTTGACATATTGTTAGAGTTCTGTCTAGAGACGTGCCATGGGTTTCTAGTAAGTACCTTGATATGCATCTGGCACTTTGCTGTGCGTATGGAACATAGCAAAACTTAGGATCTAATGCGATAATACTGTCTGAACTGTTGACTGTCTTAGAAGTACATGTCTTGTCAATAGTCCTCATTGATTTTCTGACCAAAAATCAATATGAGAACTTGTTAACCTTTCTTTCTTAATATGTAAACCTTTGACACTTTGTAGCACAATACTAGACTTTTGGCTTGACGCATAACAACTGAAACTTAATATCATTTCTGAGAACGATACCATGTTTTGACTCGCTACTTAGCAGCTGACATTTTATTTAATATCTCAAATGACTTAAAGGATATTTGTCTCCAGATTTCATTTCACTTGCGGACGCCTTAGACCGAAAAGGGTCACGATCCTGACTCCCCTGCAGAAGAAGGAGTTTAAAGAGTTTGGTTTATTTCACCAATTCTGCCCTGCCTCTGTAAATGAAGATTGTTTTCCCTTCACCTATAGATGTTTCAAACCGAATCAACTCCCAGGTATGCTTCAGATCAAATATTGTACAAAGGAGTAGGTCCGGTAAGGGCCATAATCGGCCCCAGGAAATGACAAAAACTAATGTTTAACATTCAGCAGAAATGTTAATAGTTTTAGTGAGTTGAAGAGCCATATTTTAAAGATATAACAATTGCTTTGTTAAAAGGGTGGGTTATGGTTAAAAAACTCGGCTCCTAAAACGCCATGATGTGCTTATTTTTGCCATTTCTTGGTAATTTCAGGTAGAAAACTGAAGTTTTGACGGTGGCCGCACGTATGTTATAAAACCATTTTTCAATCATAAAGACACATCAAAATTTTATATCTAATGTGTAAATATCGTTTTGTAACATCCATGCGGCCAAATCGAAAAAATGAAAATATCGATGTTAAAATAGTGATGCCTTCATCAGTACTTACGGAGAAGTAATAATCAAAACGAGTGTTGGGACAAACTATCTGGAAAGACTACGATAAGACAATTCTACACTCGTTACTCCTGGCGCTATAGCAAAGCTATGATATCGTAATCATACAAAATTGATCAGTGTGATTTTATTGTACATGTGTATTTTTTATTGAATTAATGTACAATCGAAAATTGTTAATCCGGAAAAACATTTGACCGTTAACCGAGTTATCGTACTGAAATATTCAGTGTCATGTCGAGCGATCGCGGAAATGTAAACAAATCACATCGGCACCTTTCACTCCTGATATCGGCACCTTTCACTCATGATAGACAACGATGATCAACCTCTTTCCTTGCTGGACATCGCCAACATAAGAACTGGACATGCAAAATATTCAACAGGTAAAAAGAGATTGTGTGTTGAAGTTGTGAAGCATAATCACACGAATCCTGCCGGCACCCGGGTAGACGACAAAACCCAGCACCCTCCCCGAAAATATCAGCCGATCCACACCTAATGTATTATGGCTTAAACTAAATGTTTCCAATGTCCAAGTAGTTCCATATATTTTTCAAGTGAAGCTTAATATTTTGATGTACAGTACGTATATTTGAGTTTTAGAATGATTTACATCAACCGACCTTTACAAGCACTTGGCGAGAGCTGACTGACAAAATTAAACCTAGGTGCATTGTGGCCTGTAATACACGAAATCGCTGGTTTTATCTTAAATGTCACCGCTCCATATGCTAAATGTTAGTATTATTATTAAATTTAGTCGAAATCTAATATTTTGGTTTGATTCTAGAACTTTGAAGCAGTGACAAGTTTAAGATAAAGCAAAAAATCAGTGAAAAAACTTAAGACTTTAATATTAACCAAGGGATGTGACTCTAATAATCAAATCATTCGCCCACTCGGTCATTGGTAACCCTACTGTACATGTTACAGATATATCATTATATATTAAGAATATATTTAAATAAAAAAGGTGTGAAGAGTACATCGATATAATTTCAACAATATTCTTAGCTTTTAACTAAAATAACCACTCAACGGTAGCCCAATATCAATAAAATATTTTGTTAATGTTGAAACTTAACTCAATCGAAATCTCAGATTATTTTATGTAGGCTAATATCTGGAATCATAATTTTTTGTTACGCTGGCATTATTTCAAATATTTCTGTGGTCTTTATGAAATCCATGTGCGGTTTTGATTTCAAAATACATGTAAAGAAATGATATATAATGAGAAGAATCATCCAACAGATTGACACTATTAAAAAATGTAGATAGAATATGATTTTTTTTAAATATGTACGGCACATTTTTAAATAATGCACTCTCAAACTAAAACGTCTTTTTTATTGATATGAATAATGTTTCTTTGCAGGATGCCTGGAAAAAGGCCAAAGCAATACAATTGCATTGCCTGTGGTAAACGGACAAGCCCCAAAGAAAGACGATTTGTTCATTGTGATAGTTACAAGGATTACGGAAAATACCTTGGACTTGATAGTTTTGGAGAAAATGATGTAACATGCCAGAAGTGTTTTTTGAAATATAAAAGGAAAACAGAGAAATCTGAACCCAAGGTTGTAGTTACTTCTAGTTCCAGTAGGTGTACACAAACTGATACAGATTATGTTCCTCCATGTGCCAAAAAACTGAGACCTGATGCGAAATTGAAGAGTCCTCAAACTATACTATTACCAATTATTTCATCTGGTAATAGCTACTCGACGTGTTGTATATGTAAGAGAAGAGGTCCAAAACTTTTTAAGTGTTTCAGCTGAGAGTAGGTATAGGCTATTTGTTGAGAAAGGTCACCTGCTGTTGTCAGGATCTAGGTGATACTAGGAGATGGTTTTATTGTGTACAAGGAAACAAACGTTGAATTAGTTACCTAGCTATGAGTATCTTAAATATGCTTGATGAGGTGAGTCATTGATATAGTGTGTTACTGATACACATTTTGTATACTATCCGGTATATCTTGATGTACTACAATAATTGCACATACCGTATTCAGATGAGATACTATTTGTCAGTACACTATTGATATCACTAACAAAAAAAAACATTTTAACATTCCTCATATTTTACAGGTTCTTTCTTTGAAAGGAAATGCTCTCCAGGAAAGAGTTAAAGAGGAGAATTTGGAACGAAGGACTGTTGCATGGAAATCCCTTTCATCGAATTCCATTGAATTAACCGACTTCCCTTCAATGTCAGAGGAGTAGCTTCGAAACCTGACTATTGGTGTTTACCAGCTAAAACTTGCTCGCTCATACACACATGAACACCTTGCTGAGGATGGGGAATATGTCATCATGGTAAATGACGGTACAGCTGGATTACTCAGGGCAAGGATCCAAAGTCGGCACACAAGTTCGAAGACCTACCTATTGTGGATCGACCATAGCCCCGCAGTCATCAATGGTTGGTATTGCCAGTGTAAGGCTGGTGCCAGAGTTGTTGGCACCTGTGCCCATGTTGCTGCAGTGATATGATATCTTGGATATGCTCGCAATGTTGGTACGGTTAGGGAGTCCGGAATTGGTCTGATTATTTGGAGTATGCAGCAAATGTTCCAATTATTGTGGATGTGTCTAGCGAGGGTGATAGTGATCCGGAAGAGTAATTATGGATTATATATACTGTATATGCCAACCTCTCCTTCATTTAGATGGTTACCAATTTATTGCATAAACATTGTAACTTGATGTATGCATTATATCTTCAAATACAAGTATTTGGACGTACAGTGTAATTGTCTCATTTAATGTTTTATTGAAGGTCTGAATGTAAACTGTAAATAATTCACATCGGTAACAAATTGTATAATAAGCTGATTTGATGAGTGGTTTGATTATTGGTCTTGTCGGCTTTCCTGTTTTGTGTGTATTGCTAGCATGTAGCAATATTTATTGTTACTTAGATAAAATTATTACTGTTCATAGATATTATTGCACCAGCCCTAAATTCATTTTCATTATTCATTGTTATCCTGTTATATATACAGTTACTAGTACCATACAATTCTAGTAGGTTGTTGTCAAATTCTAGTCTCATATCAATGACATGATAAAATGGATTGTTGTATCAGAAAACTACCGGTATTCATGTCATGTGTAAAGGTAAACATTCTAGTTTGTTCAAATCTGTATTATCATAATATAAGCTTTTATTTTTAAATGCTTAAAACCACCTGTCACACCAAGATGTGTTTAGGATTACTGTGTTTACAGGACATAGTCCAGAGTTAATTGTGTTCAGTGTACAAAATGCCAACCTCAGAACATAATTATTTTGGTTTGATATTGAAATGTTGGTTAGCTAATAGCATACTTTGATGATCTATAATGTCCATCAGTGGATTGAAGTTGGTATTACTTTGCTCAAGCAGTGTGATCTGCATACAAATGTATTTTTCCTCTTGTTGAATATATTGTTGCCCAATTATGAAATTGTAATGATAATGCTGCATGGCAATGTTACTCATCATATTGATTTTATTATGCTTGTTTGGAGTTAATATATTGTATGAGAAATTCATGAAATTCAGACTTTTGTCATTTTTTACAAATTCCTTTCCAATAACTAAATAATTAAAGAAAATGTTATTCAGCTTATCATTCAATAGACTGATATTGGCATACAATTGCATCCTTAGAAAATCGTGTAATAAATGAATAAAGGAGTTGGAGAAAATTGTTCATACTGAACTTACTGTTACTGTTGCTATGGAGACACATCTTTAGTTAGGACAGAAACATCCGTTGCTAAGGTAAAATGATTGATACGAATAGTTTTCATTTTAGCAGATATGTTCCAGAAAACTACACCAGTTATCACATTTTGCAGTGCATAGTCGACCTGTAACGCTATATTTGAAAAACTCATAGAACGGTTGCTATGGAGAAAAACCAGTTGCTACAACACAGCAACTAGTTTATTCTCAAAATACAACAAGGAAACTTTTATATTCAATTTGTATATTTGAAGAAAATAATTGTTGACCTGTGGATTTGTTTTCCATGGAGGGATTAATTATTAAGATCTCTTCAATGGCCGAATAGCAGGGATATGGTAAGTAGGTTACTAAGGCCTGTTGCTAGGTAACCAGTTGAAGGAATAATTTTAAACCCTGTTTTTTCCTAATCCCATTTGATGGTACAAACATGGTACCAAAATAATGAAAATCTGAGATGGGGCCAAAAATGGCCCTTACTGCACCTACTCCTTTGTTCTTTTCTTTAGGCGAAATGCAAATAATTGAACAAAATTTGAGGATTACAATTGAAAAGTTTCCCTTTTGTACTCGCCCCGAAATTTATACGCATAATTAGTTTTCTTTGCCCAATGACGTTTTAGGCCAAATGTGGACTAACCCTTTATTTTCCCAAGAAAAAGATTGATTTTAAATTATTTGCTCTATTTCATTTACTGGACCCATGAGAGTCCCTTATGACCCCAGACCCATGATTTATACAAACCATGTTCCACTGCCACTAAGAACGCTTCAGACCAAAGGTCCGCTTTCACGAGCAGTATAATTTTCCCCACCAACTAATTTAACCAGAACCAGATGTTATCTGTAGCCTTCTTAGAGTAAACACTTTAAATAGCTTTTTAAAAATTCATATAGTCATAAATATGTATAAGTATTGCACACTAAATATTAAGCAAAAATGTTAAGACAAAATCTGTCAAAAACATTGAGGTGATTTTTAGCTATTATTATTGTATATAGACATTGTAATTGATAATGATGATTTCAAGATACTGATCCTTGCATACACATATACATATATTATTTTATACGACGAATTTGCCGGTCATACAAATTCTTGAGATATTCAATAAATCAAGCAAACATAATGCGCCAAAAACGTTCAAAATATTTTTGGTGCGCAAGAACCAAGGTGGCTTTATCGCTTTCCAAGAAATCTGAAAAAAAATATTAAGTAATTATTCGAAGGGTTCTACAAATGAAATATGGTTTTGATCAAATTGGTTCGTGGGCAAAATTCTATTTTTTGTGAAACAGGGCCTGTAGTCAATATCCGTTCATCCTTTTTAGGCTTATAGTGATGTAAAGTACAAAAAAGTTTGACAGCAGCAGGACGCTGGATGGACGACAGATGACGGATGCCATAAGCTCAAGCTCAATTAAGCCTTTTTGGCTAGAAATACATGGCTCTACATTGCAAGATATTCCTACAAAAATAATGTGCAACAATGCGAACAATTGTATTGGTTACACAGACCTCGTTATACACCGCATCATACCCGTACATGTAATGAAATGGTACTTACCTTGTGTGTTGGCCAGCTGTTTAGTTATTCTTGTATTGGTGAAAATAAAGAATCTTCTGAAACACACATGTTTAATCCATGACAAAGTTATTTCACCCACATATCACAAGCTCAATATTGAATCAAGTGAGCGTGTGTGACGAATACCAATCATATCACGTATTTATAATGAAACCAAACACTCGTTTTGTCCGTTTACTGGATAGGTCGATAGTTTGGTATGCAGTAACAAAGAGAATGTTACCACGTGCTTGATAGTGCTTTATATTTACCCAATGATCGCCGTAAACGTGAAAGTTATTAAACATAAAGTTTTAGTTGTGGGTTTTTTATTATTTTGTTAACAATACTGATGTCTTTAGGTAGATTCACTGGAACTGTATTATCTTAACAACAACGGCTGCCGTAGTTACCAACGACGCAACACAATCTGGAATTTATTTTCATCTTGCTGTAATTAAACGATTTGTTTGGTGTCAATATCAGGATTATACCTCATTTTGACTGTGTATACGGTAGTATGCCAGAAGTTGGCAACGAACATACCATAGGATATGTTAATTGCCAACAGCGGGGATACTACTTTATACGCAGTCAAAATGAGGTCTAGGCATGTTCGTTGCCAACTGTTGCTATACTACGGTATACGCAGTCAAATGAGGTATAATCCTTAAATAAAGCATCAGGGGAACAGCAATTGTCTTTCAAAGGGTCCATCAGTTCGAAAGACACGCTTTTACTTTTAAGAACCTGATAATACGGGGATTCATAAAAGTTCATAGAAGGGACAGTAAGTAAAATGGTAGTTCTATCGTAAAAACTTTAACATTTTTTAAATGTTTGGATAAATCAAAAAGAGTATGTGGCTCTCCTGGTCAACAAGACCTGTGATATTCTCCTTGGCATAACGTCCGCGGTTTGTCGTCGATCAGAACTTTTTGATGAAATATGGGCCAGAGCATAATCGGACTAAGCGAATCACATTGTTATTTCAGGCAGTGTGACTCCCTAGTGCCTTATATGGGGGATTAAGTAGCATTTACCTAGTTCAGAATACTACTATAATATTTCGATTTTTCTTTTTTTTTTTTTTGATTTTTTTTTGTAATCATCGGTAGAATTATGTCAGATGTTGTATAATTGACTATGCAATCTCTATGGGGTCGGAAGGGCAGGGCCAACTAGAGGAAGAAAGGTCAATCATTTTAAACGTTTCGAGTCCTAAACGACCGAAAAGCTTTGAATCAAGTATGTGAAATTAAGCAAAATCGACTAAATCAAAAGGCCATGCCATAAGGGCGATGGAGTAAATTATTCAGATTTTCCTTGAAGACTGTATGAAATTTGATCACATTCTACATGAAGTATTTATCGGCAAAGGAGGTAAAATGTATATTTGAGGGTGTGGCCTAGGATACATGTGAGTAGCGACTGAGTATAGGAAATTTAACATTTAAATGTTTCCAAAACCCCTTGGTGTGAAGCATGCGTATAGTCCCAAAGTATTTTACCAAAAAGTTGTTCTGACATTTTTGGGTATATATGCGCAGGTAAAACGGCCCAATTGTATCAACGGTAATACATTGCAATACATTTATCAAGATGAAATGAAAGGTATATTCTATATTTTACGACATTTTCTATGCAACGCAAGTTTTGATTGGTTTAAAACCGTCTATTATTTGCCAGTAATGCACTCTCGTGTCAATAATAAAGGCTCGTGAGTCACAGCTGTATGAATCCTTCCCCTCCAAAATCGTGCATTTGTAAACAGACATGGCGGCGCCAAAACGTTTGAACGTTGGAGACCGAGTATTTTAAAACGGCGACATTTGCCAGATTGTTATTTCTATCCACCCCACCCACAGCAGACCTTTCTAAACAATATGTTGTAAGGTCAATTTCCACAGACAACATTTGAAGAGCAATTCTACATGAGTTTCTGGCCGACATCCCCAAATTCTTGTAACGTTGCCGTCAGCTGGCTTGGAATTGACGTCAGCTTTTGAATATTAATTAGCACGCGAGCCTTATCGTTCTTGTAAATTGTAACAGCCACGTACGTAGCGACACATTTCCCGGAGTTTCATTGCCGTTTTTCTATTAGGAAGAGGTAGATCTCAGATCTAAACAGTATATGGTAGAATAAAAATAATCAACTTTGACTCGTGTATTGTTGCAGGACATACAACACGGACTACATGTTGGATATTTTGCAATTTTAATTAATAACTGTGGCCTTCAATATTATTAAGTAATTTAATTTGAAAATATCCTCGTCCTCGTTGTATATCCTGCAACAATACACGTATCATCGTTAATTATTTCTTAAATATATTTCCAATGCGATAAAAAAACATCTAAGGTGAAAATAAATTAAATCAATTTAAATCAATGCACAGAGATCGAAATATGTTTTCGTAGTGACATTGAAGGATTGTAAGGATAACATAAGGGTAAGGATTAACTCTAAAATATTGTCCAGCTCGAATATTAATGCCGACACAAGATTAAAAGGGCAGGGAATAATTTCGTCCATAAAGTTACCAATGTACTCGAAGATCAATCCTTCCTTGATAAGGTATGTATTAACAGTAACATACAACCTCCACCTTGCTACCTTGTTATATACCTGTCAATTCGCTTCCACGTAATGCCATGCATGTATGTAAACTGATTAAAAAACCAATAGTAACCAGTTCGACATAGAGAACGGTCACACGGTATATTGTTATTGCATGATTTTAATCTGTAACAGGAAACGAGTTGGGCGGCAAACATCGATATATATTAAAACAGATAGCATCACTCCAATAGAATGTAAAACCAACAGCTTCTATGTGAATATTTATATAATATTACAGCTTGTTTATTAAAAATGAAGGGAAACAGTGCCTCATTATACACAAATCCAACGTGATGACTAGTGGTAAGGATATGCCCATGAGAATACTAACATTTGACACGGAAATAGATCTTGAATCAGATAACAGCAGACGGATATTTTAACAATGATTGGCCTGCCTTAATTAGTTATACGATATGCAAGTTTTGTGCTACTAACAAACATTACGGGGTAATAAAGGAGCTGCAAACGGAGATATTAAATACGAATTGCATTCAAACGTCAACATACATCCGCATCGATTTGGAATGATTAAAATACTCCAAATTTGAATATAGTTTGCCATACATTTAAAAAAATCTGTTTTGTCATGTCAATCAACGTCAAATATAAACTTCCGGGTCAAAAGGTAGGGGTAAAGACAGGACTTGTAACACAACATATATGGCCTCATATCCTTTACCAAAACCCATTTTGTCGAGTTGTTAAATAGTTTCCCTTTTCAGAATGCCTCCCAATAATTGAATAGAGAGCAATGTTGGTACGAACGCGGCTTTAATGGCCCATTTAAAAGACAAGCAATGACTGTACCTAATTTTGGCTTCATAATTCCATTTTCCCCTTTTGAAGTTTAGTTTCATTTGCTTTCATGGTTGCCGAACTCCACGAAACATTGAAGAGTGCGTCTTCCTGGAGCTGGTTCCAGTTTCATCCCAAGAGAATCTTCTTATTGATGATATATTAACGTCGTAACAAAGCGGCATTTATGTTCCTGGTTTCAAAATCTGCGACACTTCCTTCCATATCATTTCATTGACAACGGGCAGGTAGGGACGTGAACGAATAATTTTTAGTACATTTTTTTTGTACATATGTCATCTTATATGTAATATGTAAGTCCATGGTTTGAGTCATCAGGAAAACGGTACAACACTTTATCATAACTTCTTCACATTAATTAATTATGCAACTTTATCGATCAATAAGCAGCCATAACAAAATCATTCAGGGAACAATTTAAGTGGCATGTGAGTAAATACATTGACAACCCTCTACTTTTAAAAACTTTAAAATGCATATTCTCGTATCCGATCGATCCATAAACGCATCAAAATGAACTGAAATACATAAACAAAAGGCCCAAGGGGCGCTCAACTGGGTATTTAGTGATTATACAATCAAACGATACAAAAATTGCATTTGCCATTCTGACCTAATGACCTTGACCTTCTATATTACTTTTTATATATGTATTTTTGTAAACCAAATATATTGACAAGATTTCATGCAAATCAGTCCTTAAATACTAACATTAACATCCTGCAAATGTAAGATAAAAACTTCTGGTATCGGCATCGGAATAGTTTATGTGTATTGTTTATTCAGTTGAAAATCTATAATTATCAATGAATATTTATTATTTATATCCCTGTTCGTATTTATTTAAAAAAAAACTCTCGCACAGGTTTTGATTTCGCATTACTGACATATTCTGACGTAATATATAGTAATACTACAATATATTCAAGCACATGAGGCATAGTGAGATGGTGACATTTTGTTCGGGTATTTCCTTGTGCATATAGAATCTAAAATTCCTGGTGAATCTGCTGTAGTCTTATTTCACAAAAGAAGGTTACATATACAAAAAATACTAATCTGCAAGAAGTTCCGGGCATTTCTGATGTCATAGGCAATTCTTAAATTTATATGAACAACGATAGCACTGTTCGCATGTGTTATTTGTATGTAACAAAAATACTCGTGTGATCTACGTATCATTATTGGGGTGCTTGTAGATCTTGGTTTCTTTATTTTACTCTGACCACTGCTCATATATGTTGGTTATTTTGGTATTTACTCAGCACGGTGTCACTATAGTACAAATGTATATGTGTGTCGGCTGTAAGAAAAGGGGCTGACCTACATCGCAACAACCTCTAACCAAACCTCCGGGAATATCAAGTCTGAAATCCGTGTCATTAAATCAACAAAGGATCAAAGGATGTCGACTCAAGTTTTCTTATTTTTATTATAAGTGAAATCGGTCTTGAGTACACATATTCATACATCGTCAACATTGTTTATCTACATAATTTCTAGTTGATGTTGAGCATACATAGTAAGATAACAACTTCATATATTTTGATTTGTCTTTTTTTTTGACATTTTGACGATGGCAAATAATGTGTGGAACATCAATTAACAACCTAGGTGGAGTTTTCGTATAGGTCGATTTGAGCAATAATAATACATAATGTAGTTCGGGATTCCCCGGCAGTGTTGTAGCAATACCAAAAAATCTTCAGTAGCGTTAAGTCGAAAAAATATGGAATCATCTTAGACAGGGATGTTCTTTGCATGCTTATTTATCACAAACTATCTTAATTATAGTTTGAGTTCAGTCATTTTACCGTATAATATAAAAGTACAAAATGAATAAATATTAACATACGTAAATGCCCTTGTTTATACTAAAAGAAACGTACACATTAATCTTCAAACTTGGTATCGGAGCAAATATCAGACTGCAGGTAACCTTATCAAAACATATCAATGTTAATTAGATAAATAAAGTGTGCACTTTACACATAACTGTTGTGACGTCACATCCTGCTATTTGGTCGCGTGGTCATTCATCCCGTTATTGGTGTAATCATTCGGTTTTCGACTTCTTTTTTCAGAAAAGCCTCCATCAGAGCTGAACGGTGTTCTCGTCCTGTCATCAGAAATATAAAGTAAACTTCAATAACAATCATTGTAACTAGGAATAATCCCATCTTCTTCTGTGATCGATTACACTCCAGCGCCATCTTTAGGCAGGTATGAACAGGTTCTATGTTGTTAGACAGCAAACATCAATAATTCTGTGGAGCCATCACCAGAAATCATACAAGATAAGGTAATTTTAGAACCTGTTGATCAGTTAATGTAAAAAAATGAATTCTAGATTGGTTTATGTCACCAAAGAAGGACAACTCCGATGTAACAGATGGTTCGTGGTCTTTCCCATTGCGTCTATCGCTTTCGGCCTATCATCTTAGGATTGTAGAAATTCTGAAACAGAAGAAAATGACACGATTTTACATCGTAAAGCTAAACTCTCGGTCGTTTGGGAGGATTTTTCTTGATTTTTAATTTTATTAATTTTTTTTATAGTTTTTATTATTCTAAAGCGGTTTAAAAAAATTAAAATGTGAAATATGATTTTTAAAAAGCATGTACATATAATAGTCCGGGACGTTTTAAATGATGATGACACGACATATGGGCAACAATAACCCGGGTTTTTATCTGATAGAAAACTTGTCATTTCCTACAGATTTCACATTGAGAGGTCATATTAAAGGGAATGAGTAATGGGATATATTCTGCTAGAATTTGGGATTAACTTAATATATAAATCACGTGGCATGCTTGTTGTGGTTATAGAATCTTAGAAGATATAGTCAGGAGTGTGTGACGGAACAGGAGAGCCACATTCCTGATGAATGCCCCGACAGGAATCGAACCCGGGACCCTGGTGTGATTATCCTCGGCTACACCGCCTGAGCCAAGAAGCATGCTCCGTCAGTACAGAGACCGTGTTAGCAAGCTACCGACGCGATCTTTGTACTGATATATAGAAACTGGAATTATATTTCGGATATAAATTTTTATCAATAATTAAACTTTAGTCACAAAAGTGGAATATCGAGAATGATGGAGAATATAATAGCCATCGACAAAATAATGTGAACATGATGTGATTTTTAAAAAAATGAAGATAAATCCCACTGTTTTCCTTAATATCAATTTCATACTGATTAATGCTGGAAACAGATACTACGAATAATAGTTTAAGAAGGCAGCTGTCTTAAAACTATAACAATTTTTGAGCAAAATCAACGTAAGAGAATTAAACAAAACATGTCAATCAATGCTTTGTCTTTCATATAAGTACAGACAAACTGATTATACCTGTGCAAAATAACTGACACTTTAACAGTGGTTTTTACACCTCGTTTGTACATGTTGGTACATATCTGTAGGTATGTGTTGTCATTTTTAACTTATAGATCGGATCTTGATCAGGCGACCGCTCACTCGAATCAGTACCAGGTCAGAGAGGTCTATGATTTATGAATGATGACGCCTTTGAATCATGAGTTCCAAACATAATGAAAGGTGAGCTAGTAATAATCCCATTTGCATCTGTTCTAGATAACGAAATTCTTGTAATATATAAAATATCCGTACAAATGTATACACACATGTATAAATTGTACTGAGTTAAAACAATGTATAAACACTAAAGTATTGTTTGTCAAATACCATAACTTAATTGTGTACTGTACATATGTGTCAGAGACCAGATACTACAACAAATAACAAAATAATCAATTGAAATATAAATCATAAGTCTTGAACACGATCGCGAGTTACCTCCCTTCATTTGTGTCGCATAATAGTAACTAATCATTGACAATACGTACTCAATATAATGATACTCATATTGTACTCCGAATATACTCACATGTTATTTCTGCCTCTTCGGAACATTTCAAATGTTTCATTTTTTGGTATGTGCCTCTACTGCACGGATACAATGCCGATGGAAATATCTGTAACTGTGTCTGCAATGAAACGCCGATTACCGATCGATACAGCGGCTGAAAATATCGCAATCAATTCTCGTTGCCTCAAACACCGATGCCATTGTTCCTCGACGGCAAAAGTAATTTTATTATTTGTGTGATTATTTGAAAAATCAATAAAACTCTATCACATGATAACTGTCCATCTGTCATGTCAGGTTTCGATCCGGACAAAGACAGGGGTCTCCGGCCGACCTAACAAAGGATAACCAAGGAATCACTCAGGTAGATCCAGGTACGATCGATAAACAGACAGGAAGCTGGGTAATGAAAGACACCGAATATCGATTTCTTTAGACTTGCAGATGTCCTGAATTAAACAGATCGAGACGTGTCTTGTAATTCTCCTGCACAGAGTTATCGTTCCTACAGAGTTAATTCGTTAGTATTGTGATAAAGTGATATGTGCAGGAGAAATTATTCTTATGCGAGTTCTTGATAACAACGGATGTAGTTCTGGTTTATTAATGGTGTTGAGTACAATTATGATATATATCTTAATCTATAGTACTACGGCATATATTTTGAGATATAATGTTTGCACAGGTGTACATTATGTGAGCAAGGCTTATATTGATTGAATCATAAAGAAATAAACAGAGGGGATATTCTATTTATCTATTCATTTTTATTTATTTATTTATACTTGTTGAAAATTATAGATTATCATAACACTCTTTAAATTTAACATCATATTCAGATTCAGGGGATTGAGGCTATGAAAGGGTATCTCCTTCAGGCAAAAGTCTGTGGACTTCATTTATTATCTTATTTGAGCATTAATGTCAATGTACCAGATATATACTTATGAAGCCTTTTCCCAACAATTCTATTCAACACCTAAGTATTTACTGAAGATTGCTTATAATTTAGATTTAATTTTTTATCTTGGAAATGAGAGTTTAAGAGGAAAGGAGATGAGATGTAAGGGAGTGTGCATGAAGGGAGAGAATGTGGAAGTCTCTATCATAATTTACAGTTTATGAAGAAAAACTTCATTTATTTTGTTTTTACAAATAATGCTTAAAATATTTGTTCATACTTGATAAGTGATCTTTCCCAATATATGTTTACATTTCACTTTTCAATACTTTCAGCTGGTATCAAATCTCCTGTCACGTTTTTCCTTTCAACTTTTGTCTTTTCTTTGCCTACATTCTGATATCGTGTTATATGAGTCAAGAAAGATCAAAGACGCCGTCCTTTATTTGATTTAAAAGTAAGTATATATTATTGTCTTGTTAGATAGAGTCTAGTAAGTAATAACGGCGGTATGGTCCAATATAGGTACTTGATCCTAACAAACAGATGTTCGCTGGATGCGTATTACTGAAAATAGATTATCGGTCATGTAGCAATAACGACAGTACAGACTAGTAAATTGTCGAACTTTCGAGGCAGTCTGTCCCCTTATCAAGACACAGGTAAATTACAAACGATCACATGTAGACATAGAACATGGAACAGTTACACTAATATATATATATATGTCAAGTAGTAATAACGACAGTACAGACTAGTAAATTGTCGAACTTTCGA
Organism: Pecten maximus; assembly: GCF_902652985.1. NCBI lineage: Eukaryota > Metazoa > Mollusca > Bivalvia > Pectinida > Pectinidae > Pecten > Pecten maximus. Next base: position 16,443,356 of record NC_047027.1, read on the forward strand.
GGCAGTCTTTCCCCTTATCAAGACACAGGTAAATTACAAACGATCACATGTAGACATAGAACATGGAACAGTTACACTAATATATATATATATGTCAAGTAGTAATAACGACAGTACAGACTAGTAAATTGTCGAACTTTCGACGATCACATGTAGACATAGAACATGGAACAGTTACACTAATATATATATACATTATGTATATGTCAAGTAGTAATAACGACAGTACAGACTAGTAAATTGTCGAATTTTCGAGGCAGTCTGTCCCCTTATCAAGACACAGGTAAATTACAAACGATCCCATGTAGACATGTAGTTTGATAGATACACAATCAACAATGTCGTTATGTTTGTGTTAATGACCCCCTCGATCGATGATTAATTCGCCGAAGTCCTATTGTAGTTACCTCTTAGGTGGTGTACACCAGGAAGACAAATATAGATAAATAAACAAGGTTTAAAATAAAGAGTTAAACAAAAACTGATATTGTCCTGGTCAACATTTATATTATTGAGTGACATCTTTGATGAAGGGAATGGGGGTCGGGGAGATTTTGAGATATACATATTACATATTTGTAAATAATATAGTTACACAACTGACGAAGGAAAACAACTTTATGACTCGTGCCCTGACCGGGCATCGACCTCAAAATATTAAAAAAGACATTATTTTCCAGGCCATTAAATGTTGTATTGTTTATTTGTATATTGGGAGAGGGCTTTTATGAGTAGTAAAAACTTGTACCCTATCCATTCTCTCAAATGACGATACCATAAGTTTAAATAAAAAAAAGGTCGGGGAGAGTGGATTGGTAGAGGAATAGTGCGGAGGGAGATACAGAAATCAAAACCTATTTGTATCACGATTGAATATCTGAGTGTACTTAATATCATTTAGTTTTCTTTTTTTGATAATTCACGAGTTCCAAAAAATAGCATAAGATTAAGTAGGACTAACTTATTTTACTCTGTGAACTACAGAATTCCTACACTTAAAGAATTTTTCAATATCATTTTCACATTAATAACGTTGTAAATCAATAAAATTCAGCATGAGTTGATCAAGTTCAAGATCTTCATGACCTGGATCACACGACTTATCAGTTTAAACAGCAAATACATACATGAACAAAACATATACAACACATACACTCCACATTCACTTCCCAGTGTAGACAACATATCTACGTATTATCTGAAATAATTTCTCTTGACTTCCTCGCTAGATATATATATTTCCCTAGGTTTGCTATTTCTCTTTTATTGTCCGTTATTAGCATAGTTGTACTGCATGTAGCTTAAAATTCACTCGCGTTCCTGGTATAATATGGTTTTATAAGAGATGTGCACAATGCGTAGAAACGTGAGCATTTAAGAATACAAGGGTATTCATCTTCCATATCTCCCAGATCACACAAGGTGCATAATCTATTTCTGCGATCTATATTTTGATATCCACCTGTTTCTACATTAAGTTTATGAGATGACATAAAGAAGTCATCATCAAGGATACTCGATATCTTCTTAACCTCGCATGCAAAATATTAGTTTTCCCGTCACCAATCAAATAATTATAGGGAATATTTCTAAGCTTACGATGAATGTCTTTGGATAATGACACTAACATGCTCTGTCTTGTGTTAGGGTCCAAGTTGTTCCAAAGTCAAATACTAGAGGAGAGGAGTGTAAGCAATAGTTTGGTAAACAAAAGTTGTTAGCTTTACGGAGGTTATATTGTGGATTTTGCGAAACTTAAAGGTGTAGTCAAGATGTAAGGGTATGCGGGAATTTTGTAGAAAAGTTGCGATGTTCTCCTTTTTCTTCTATTGGCTAGTGGTTTTAGTCCACCACTATCTGGATATAATGATTCCTTACTTATATAAGAGGGTAATCCAGTAATTACGAAAATAGTCTCTAGCTGAAGTTTTTTTTTTTTTTTTTTTTTTTTTTTACAAATTGGCTGCATCACCAAGACCTGTAATGCAAAATATACGTCATTTATACGATGGCTTCACAAGGATTTTCTAAACCGAAAATTGCACGTTTCGTTTCCCAGCAATATACCAATATTTTTTTTTTTTTTTTTTGCAAATTCTATTCAGAGCGATTAAAACTTGTTACAGGCGGAAGATTTACATTGTGATTTCTGTTTCTCGGATAACTTTAATTTGCTTTGAACTAACAACCGATTCCTTCTCACATCATCATGACGTCAAAGGGAATTTTTGACATTTGAGAAGATCTGGACTCTGCAATCAATCGAGATACAGCGGAATTACCTGAGCTCCCAAGATGCAACGGAATTACCCGAGGGACCTGTTCTTTACAAGGTATGCATAGTGAATGAAGATGTTGTCGTCAATATGTTGTATAAGGTTTAGTGTGATAATTATCAATATTCCCCTCGTAAACATCGGTATGATTGGTGCAATTCGGTCACTCAAACACCCCCATGAGAGTGTAAGATTATTTAAGCATTAAACTGTCTTTTTATGGATTATATGGTCTATATAGATGCCAGAGCTTTGCAGACAATCTTCATAATGCGCGCTAGCGCATTATGAAATGATTGTCTGCAAAGCTCTGGCATCTATATAGACCATATAATCCATAAAAAGACAGTTTAATGCTTATATTTACGTTTTCTATATTAGTTTCTTTTCGATTTCAACTTTAATTTTCATTATAATTTGAAATCTGACTTTTACCGACGTTTCCGTTGTCAGAGGTCAACAAATTGAACAGCCTATTGTGATTCACGTGCTGATTGGCAAAAAAAAATTAAAAAAAATAGTGCATGGAAATAATTAAAAAAATACTGAAAACATCATCAGATATTTTAATAACAATATCAATAATATTGGTAGTCAGTATTTCAGAATATACGGATGAATTATTCAGTTTATTAACGATTTCGGATTTTTTTTTTAATTTACCATCCGGAACAATTATGCGGATGGAAATTTCACCCGTCACCACGCGCACGCAACGGCTGACAGCATTGACAGAGTTTAGCTATGAAAGTTGAATGTGCAGTGGGAGAAAGTGGAATTCGCCAAAAAACCAGATGTAAACATGTTCTTTGATTGCATGGAAACCTGATTACAGTTTATAGTAGCTACAACAGCACCGGTGTCAGGGATACGACCAATGTGAGAAGTGACAGTGGCCGAGGGAGTTAGACGAGCTTCAGCGACAACGTTGCTTGTGACGGGTACCATGGCTGTTTCAAGTTTAGGATGCGTTAGACACGATAATGCACCACTTGATGCTTTCTTTTGTGAAGAAGAAACTGTTCTATTATACGACCGGAGAGAAGCCTCGTTCTTATGATTTGACATAAACATGATGTGTCGGGTTTCAAAATTTTTGTCATTCAAACACTGGATGGCGGTGGCGCGCAAACAATGTGGTGTGTAATGATTTTCCACTCTGGCCCCGGAACAAATATCTGTCAACATATGTGTTTATTAAATCTTGTTTTATTTCCATTTTCGTGATTGTTAACCATTCTTACCTTTATTTTCGTTTTACATTTTAAGATTTGTTTTCTGGTCTCGTACTCTATCCGATAGCATGATGAGCAATGATAAGATGCCATTTGTTTACATTGGTTGCAAGTAGTTCCGGGGGATCCGGTCGCGTATGAATAACACCCGAATGCACGATTTGGGTGTCAGTTATGCATAGAATGTCGTCACGCTTTGGGTGTCAGTTATACTCTCATAGACTGCAAATTTGTTTAGTTTGTTTATATCATGGCTTTGCCATCCAAATGTAAATATATATGTATAACACGCGTACAACACTGTACATTGTTCTTAACGTGAATATTGTATGTGCGAACCGAATGTATCTGTGCTTATCTCCAAATACATGCATTTCTCTCATATGCAGTGGCCCTTCAAGGAATTTTCAAACATTGAAATTTGATATTCTTTCTTTTAATCATATTACGGAGATAAACAAGTCCCCGAAGAAAATGTGTTTCTTTGGTTTGTAGTTGGTTTCTTGAGTAATAATATATGGAATAGGTACTTTGTATATTCGAGAATAAAGAGTACGGTCCTGAGACTTGAAAAAAAATATACACTCCTACTGAAAATAGAATGACGTTGGATTCGAGGTATAAAAAGGCGGGAATTCCTCTGGAAGGGGTTCCCCAATACACTGTAAATACACTGTATATGGGTTGGTTTAAACAGTATTTATTTGTTCAAAATGATAATAAGACAATACATAACAAAATATCAGAGTTATTGTCTTTCGAGTACCTGTGTGCTCTTATTTGCCATTAAAACATTTACAATAACAATGATCAGAAAGAAGAAAAAAAACTTAATTTGATATAAATTTCACATCATTCGAACTTCAAACTAGCGATTGAAGGGACGGGGTCATTAGTAAAAGCATAAAATAAAATATTCAGTTCTGTGAGCCCTTTAATACCTGAATTGTTTTGTGATGTATTCAAATAAACATTTTATACAATTTCATCAACAAATAAGGACTTCCATCTCGGTTTTGATAAAATCTACATAGGCAAAATGAATGAAACATGGCAATTCTTCTAGGCCGATCTTAGATCAAAGTGGTACGATACAGAAAACGAACGGTAAGGTGCGTTCTATTACGAGTACAGCCGATTCGTAGAGAAGTCAAGGCTTCAAACACAGAAATGCGACTATTTTTCTGTTCACAGTGTAACGGATATAAAATAAATACCTGAGATATTCATCATATATCATTAAGTATAATTTATGCATTTTCATCGCAAATGAAGATTCCTCGTCTCGTATTTAACACAACGTACAATAGTATGACTAATGAAGCATCACAGCTCCGCCATCTTGAATCAAAGTGGTACGTCTCAGAAAACGAACCACGTGAACCAGTTCGGTTGTACTGGTACGTCACGTTCTATTACCAGTACAGCAGATCCGTACCGGTACAACTGAAACCCGATAAAGGAACGCTAGGCACGAGAACAGCAAATTTGTATAGGTACAAATGTACAACTGGTACGATGCATTCTAATGTAATTACATATACGTGTACAGCAGATTTGTTCAGGAACAACTGGTACAGCGCGTTCTATTACGAGCACAGCAGATTTATACAGGAACAACTGGTACAGCGCGTTCTATTACGAGTACAGCAGATTTATACAGGAACAACTGGTACAGCGCGTTCTATTACGAGTACAGCAGATTTATACAGGAACAACTGGTACAGCGCGTTCTATTACGAGTACAGCAGATTCAAAGATGTACTACTGGTACGAGGCGTTCCATTATGAGTACAAGTAACGTAGTGAGAATGACCATCTTTATTTTAATTTGGCTGAAAGTAACCACATCTTGCGTTCTATTACGTTGGCACCAATTGTGCCGGTACGAATCTACTGTACTGCAGCATTGTGTTCATTTTTTGGGTTCGTACCAGTTATACGGGTAAACTTATCTGGTTGAAAGCTGTAAGTAGCACGGGCCTTGATTAATATTTATTTTTATACCTACTCTTGGGAACTAACCCGGGGCTTCTCTGTTATTATATTACGCTCTATGGATCAATGGAGTTCTCTTTAGTCGGGCGGCATATTGCCGCAAGTTCTTGCCTCGTTATAAGTTGTTGATCCATGTAATAAACTTGTTAAGAAACATGTTCCTTTCTCTGTTGCTCTCTTCATATGTGTTTTGTTTTGTTTTTGTTTTTGCTGTTCTTTGTGTTTTGTCCGATTCTGTATGTCTTAATATTATATGCGAGTGTGAATGTAGGTAGGTTGGATCTAACGTAAGTATTAGTTTGATCAGTTAAACTGTTCAAATGAGAAAATGAAGAAAAATGGGAGAGTAATTATGTAATTGTACTTGTGAAATGTAACCTGTTGGCTGTTTATCATGCACAATGATTATTAAAATAAAAGAAATATAAAAAAAAGAAACATGTTGAAACACTTCGTTATTTTTTTCGGAAAGGGACTAAATCATGTTCTTAGTTAACTTTTGTACTACATGTTTCCTAGCTTGGCTGTCCGTGCATTAACTAATATATGAAGGTATGAATTGCAATATCAGACTCTTGGACATTATTTACGCTATCTTAAAGTATTTACCTCACACTGTAATGCTTAAGACATTCAGAGTCGAATTCAGAGTTGGATTCTTCTATCTATTGTACAAGAGACACTGCAGAGTCTAGGAATAAGGCCTGCTGTCATTTGCTTCTGTTGGGAACATACCGCGCTCAGAGTAAAGGAATTTAATATAACGTATATTATATTTCAGAAAACCTCTGATAAAGCCTTTTCTGAATAACAAATGGAAATGAATTCCTCTGATAACTTACTTTTACATTTCTTCGTTGAAATATTATTATAAAACTGTACCGTGTAATCGATGGAAAATTAAATACTTTTATACAGCTCCGACCAATAGTAGTTGTATACGATTTAAATGAAGAATAGGTTGTTTATATCAATTTATTGTATATATTTCAATGCTTTAACCACCCTCACAAAATAATCTTTTAGTTGTTTTTTTATTTGATTTGGGAAAAGATTTAATTGCATCTCGAATAAATTATATTGTGTTCCGTCTCTGCCAGGCTGTAGCGTTGGTTTTCTTTGTGAGATACGCAGGTAAGGTGACCCTATTTGTGCGAAGGTGCATTTCGTACATATACATGTGTGTGTTTCGGTGCATCGATTAAATAACCTGCATGTACAAGTTGTGCAGTAACTGGCTGTGATACGACATACAAGCGAGTAGCGAACAGTGACGGGACTTTAACTAATTCGTAAGCTGGCTCCTCGGCGTCACAAATTCAATGTGCATATACAAATGTGTAAAATATAAAAAACAAAACAAGGTCCAGTCGTCAAAATGTAAACAAGCATATACACTCATTTTTATAGGTCTAAAATATGTATTTGATAAGGTTATTAGATATATTTAGATAATTCGATATTTAACATTTATATGATAGACTATGCTTGGTCTTTAGAGTAGTTGAACGTTATCTGTGTCATTACTCGAGTAATTTAATTTGATATCAAGATTGAGACACATATTTAATTTTTTATTTTTTCATTTTTTTTTCGGAATGATGTTTTACCTCAAACTAAGCGATCAAACATCCTTTTCCTAAAACACCCCTTTTACCATGATTATCATTATGATGATTGTCATATTATTTACAACCGCCATTTGCATTTCAAGGTCAAAAGAGAATCATTGTTTTTAAAGTCAATTCCGGTTAAGCAAATGTCTTCTTTGCGTGCTACAGATGCATTTGAGCATAGCGGCGTGTTAATTTTATGCAATTTAAGTTATCAACATGAGTGTATTATGTTTTCCTGATAGAGGCATTTTTCGCATGTTTCGACCAAATTTTAAACAGCTTACGTGTCAACAGCAAGACCCATGATACATATTAAACAGCAAGACCCATGATACATATTAAACAGCAAGACCCATGATACATATTAAACAGCAAGACCCATGATACATATCAAACAGCAAGACCCATGCTACATATTAAACAGCAAGACCCATGATACATATTAAACAGCAAGACCCATGATACATATTAAACAGCATGACCCATGATACATATTAAACAGCATGACCCATGATACATATTAAACAGCAAGACCCATGCTACATATTAAACAGCAAGACCCATGATACATATTAAACAGCATGACCCATGATACATATTAAACAGCATGACCCATGATACATATTAAACAGCAAGACCCATGATACATATTAAACAGCAAGACCCATGATACATATTAAACAGCAAGACCCATGATACATATTAAACAGCATGACCCATGATAGATATTAAACAGCAAGACCCATGATACATATTAAACAGCAAGACCCATGATACATAATAAACAGCAAGACCCATGATACATATTAAACAGCATGACCCATGATACATATTAAACAGCAAGACCCATGATACATATTAAACAGCAAGACCCATGATACATATTAAACAGCAAGACCCATGATACATATTAAACAGCAAGACCCATGATACATATTAAACAGCATGACCCATAATACATATTAAACAGCAAGACCCATGATACATATTAAACAGCAAGACCCATGATACATATTAAACAGCAAGACCCATGATACATATTAAACAGCAAGACCCATGATACATATTAAACAGCATGACCCATGATACATATTAAACAGCATGACCCATGATACATATTAAACAGCATGACCCATGATACATATTAAACAGCAAGACCCATGATACATATTAAACAGCAAGACCCATGATACATATTAAACAGCAAGACCCATGATACATATTAAACAGCAAGACCCATGATACATATTAAACAGCATGACCCATGATACATATTAAACAGCAAGACCCATGATACATATTAAACAGCAAGACCCATGATACATATTAAACAGCAAGACCCATGATACATATTAAACAGCAAGACCCATGATACATATTAAACAGCATGACCCATGATACATATTAAACAGCAAGACCCATGATACATATTAAACAGCAAGACCCATGATACATATTAAACAGCAAGACCCATGATACATATTAAACAGCAAGATCCATGATACATATTAAACAGCAAGATCCATGATACATATTAAACAGCAAGATCCATGATACATATTAAACAGCAAGATCCATGATACATATTAAACAGCATGACCCATGATACATATTAAACAGCATGACCCATGATACATATTAAACAGCAAGACCCATGATACATATTAAACAGCAAGATCCATGATACATATTAAACAGCAAGATCCATGATACATATTAAACAGCAAGACCCATGATACATATTAAACAGCATGACCCATGATACATATCAAACAGCAAGACCCATGATACATATTAAACAGCAAGACCCATGATACATATTAAACAGCATGACCCATGATACATATTAAACAGCAAGACCCATGATACATATTAAACAGCAAGACCCATGATACATATTAAACAGCAAGACCCATGATACATATTAAACAGCAAGACCCATGATACATATTAAACAGCAAGACCCATGATACATATTAAACAGCAAGACCCATGATACATATTAAACAGCATGACCCATGATACATATTAAACAGCAAGACCCATGATACATATTAAACAGCAAGACCCATGATACATATTAAACAGCAAGACCCATGATACATATTAAACAGCAAGATCCATGATACATATTAAACAGCAAGATCCATGATACATATTAAACAGCAAGATCCATGATACATATTAAACAGCAAGATCCATGATACATATTAAACAGCATGACCCATGATACATATTAAACAGCAAGATCCATGATACATATTAAACAGCAAGATCCATGATACATATTAAACAGCAAGACCCATGATACATATTAAACAGCAAGACCCATGATACATATTAAACAGCATGACCCATGATACATATTAAACAGCAAGACCCATGATACATATTAAACAGCAAGACCCATGATACATATTAAACAGCAAGACCCATGATACATATTAAACAGAAAGACCCATGATACATATTAAACAGCAAGACCCATGATACATATTAACAATTGGCCATGCCTCTTCTATTAAATTGCATTAGGGAAGTGCTGTATGGCCTTGTGAAATATCACTGGATTTGCTATTGAAATGGCCCCTGTTCAGACTGAAACTGGTAAAACCAGTTTTAGAAGCTTAGGAAAGAACCCACGCCCCGCGTTTTTTGAGTGAAGTAAGACATGAACCGTAGGGAATGAAACAATGATATGGAACAGAGAAAAAAAGTGCAGCTACATGTAAAAATCCGCTAAGTTTCTCACCATACAGACATACTACAATCGTTATTATATGACGTCATCGCTCGTGCACCTAACATAAGGTGTACGGTATGTCTAGCTAGTCAGTTACCCATTAATTAATGCCCCGTCGCCCTGGCTACAGCGACTGATAAAATCCCCAACTATTGATTTGCCGTCAAGTGCCGGCGTCTTACGTTCCTTACAACTTATCGCATTTTTTGTACTTGGACACAGATTTCAACTATGTTTGCATAAGTTTGAATACAAACACCTGTTATCTTTGTTGTGTTACACCTGTGATTAGAATACATATAGGCTACATTCAGTCAGATTTACAGGTGAGGCAGCCAGAGTTCCTTTGCCGTTGATAAGTAACCCCGTGCTAGCACAGGTATATTGATTTCTAGAACAGATTCTAGATTTACAGAAAAAGGAAGTAAATTGCTGTGATTCGTACGGCCATACAGCCAACCGATCATATAAAAGTGATATTGTGTAATATTTTATCATTAATTTATTGTTGTACTTGCATAAAGCCGTCATTTATTACCACTTGGTCGAAAACCTTAGAACACATATCATTCGTTTTAAGATTCATGTTAGATATTACTAAATATAAAACTTTTCGTTTTTAAACTTTATTTTATTGTCTTCGCTTTGGCACATACATGGACGCTCCACTAAATGCAGGAATAATAAATTATTCAATGCTTTTCAATATATTTATGTAGTTGAATGCACTACAATACTTGCTCCCCAAGAGCACCTGCAGTCGGCGAGGCGGAAGTGACGTCATAGGGTCATGACCCCGTCGTAGTTTCAGTGTCGAGTTCCTGGAACTTGCCAGGGGAATAGCAAATGTGATTACAGTCCAGTATTGTAGCATACCTTATAAAGGCCTCGGGGACTGCGGGGTTTTTGGAGAATATCTTGGATAAACCACAAGTTGTTACTGATCGGACATTACAATAAACAACCATGGATTGTTTGGCGTCGTGTGGAAAATGTTTTCTGATGCTCATCAACACATTGTTTGGGGTAAGACATACTTTCTTTTTTAATAGTTGTTGTATATTTGATTGGAATATATTTATTCAGATGATTTATCAGAGATAGTCTTTTATGATAATGAACAGCATATATATATATATATCGGACCTTCTAATGATAACGTCAACATATCTTTACATAGGTAGTGCGTCATTTACAGATATCAACCATCTGATTTTTTTTTATATATATTTAAGAAATTATTAACGATGATTCGTGTATTATTGCAGAATATACAACGAGGACGAGGATATTTTGCAATTAAATTAATAACGAAGGCCGCAGGCCTGAGTTATTAATTGAAATTGCAAAATATCCGAGTCCGAGTTGTATATCCTGCAACAATACACGAGTCAAAGTTGATTATTTCTATTCTACCATGTACTGTTTAGTTCTGAGATCGACCTCTTTCTAATAGAAAAACAGCAAAGAAACCCCGGGAAAACCTTGTAATTTATTTCTTGAGTATTGCATTATTTGTTGATGAAATATACAGGCAATACAGCATCTATCATATGGCATTGATTTTGAAAATTAAAAAAAAAAGGATTAAAAAAAAAAAAGAAAAAAAGTGGGGGCCTCCGTAGGATTCGAACTCGCGTCGTGATAAAAATATATTTAAAGACTAACCCATTAGCCCACTCGGCTATAGTAACCGGGTGAATATTAGATATTTAAAATTGTAACAGCCGTGACTCACGAGCGTGTATTATTGGCACGAGCGTGGGTTATTGGAAAACAATACATGGTTTTTAACCAATCAAAACTGGCGTTACATAGCAAACATGGTAGAATTCTTGTTAATTATACAAAAAAAAAACATTATATTTACAGAAATCAACGTTATCGTTCATACCAATTTATAGTATATGTATTTTAAATTATCTATAAAATCAATCTAAGATATTTTTGTATAAATTATTACATTGGATTTTTTAAATCTAACTCGTAGTTTTCACCCAATTTTTAACAAATGAAACTACATATACATCAGCTAAGTGAAAATGCAGTGACCAGTTTTGTTATTTCGTCAGAAGGAAGTTTATTGTTTATTGAACACAATACGATAATTACCTCACGGACAACCTCGTCTTATTACCTTTGTAATGTCATTTGAACCCCCAAGGAAATCTGTATATCGTCCATGTTTTGTCATCGTCTCATCATCCTCAGGTAGTATCATGGTTTATTTCAGCTGCTTGGTTTGGCATGCCTTATCATCGGGTTGATAATCAAATTCGGGAAGAGCGTCCTAAATGACGTCCTCAAGACGGTGATGGACCAAATAGGGGAGCAAATTGAACCCATGCTGGAAGGTAGTATGACGTCATCTCTATAGTAATGATACTAATGATACTGGACGTAGACAGCATGCCTCTATATCAAGATCACAAAGATTAAAATCAGTTTAGTTTAAATAATATTTATTTGAGAATAAGTAATACAATACAATAAAGTATACAAGAGGATTTGGTAACAAGCTTAGAGCCTATGTAAAACCATCTCCTTATTTATGATAGACATAGATATAAAGTAGAGTGATCATGGGAATGCTGATGTTAAACAATAATGTTACCGTCCGAGTACTGTTCCTGTTTTCATAATTACATACAAAATAATTATACAACAAGTATAAGAGACTAATGTGGTAAAGTTACAGTATAGGTACGATGTATTTTACAACTGAGAAAACGGCTGATCCAAGTAAATACTATGTAATCACTTAAGGACTTTGTGAGCTTTGACTTAGCATAACAATATTTAAGCATTGAACGGCTTTCAGTTGGCATTCATAGTCAATATGAATGCCAACTGGACAGAGGCAAATTCAATGAGGCGCGCTATCTATAGTTATATAGTGGCAGTGCCATACAATGGTATATATATATATATATATATATATTGTAAGACATAAAAGTACACATGTTCGAGTGACGTGATACGTACATACATACATTATGATCCGAGTAGATACTATGTAATCACGGAAGTACTTTTAAGATTTGACTTAGCATAACTATATATATATATATATATGTATTGTAAGACATAAAAATTACGCATGTTCGAGTGATGCGATACTTACATACATACAATATGACTTGACTACACAAAACGCTCCCTCTTCATTATAAATTCTTATACTGCCAAAATAATTTCCTCGTTTTTTTGTACTGAAATCAGTTTATATGATGGTTTCCCGAATCTGAATAAGTTTATTATCTATCTAATGGTTTAAAAAGCTGTCAGGTTGCCCCAATGTTTATCTAACCGGAAGTAAACAGTTTTGATTGTCAGCATCAGGAAGAGACATTCCAATGATTTACAATCCTCCTCTCTCTGAGAGGAAATGTCTTCAAGTGTAGTTTACTTTTTTAGTGTGCCCTCTTGTCCTTATTTTACTATTTTGAATTAAAAAAAAAAAACAAAAACAAAAATCAAAAAAATTAACACTTACTTCCAGAGAAGTTGAAACATCAACACCAACATTTTATGTCATTCTTCACAGGGAAATGTCCACATTTGGCAGCGAGAAGATTAATAGAATATGTCAGCCCTTGGTTTAAGACAGGGTTACAGGGTATATCAACCCGAAGGGGAAGACTTTCAAGTTGACAAAGACGTTGTTTATCGAGTGTTTGTCAGCTTTAGCAATTTTCTCAAGGGTCTCGACCCAAAAGGGTGAATGATTGTTATTATTTCTCTTATCAAGTGTATCCTCTCATGTATATAATATTTACCATGCATAAATGAAGATAATTTTGATGAGACGTGATTGACTCGTCGACGTGGCGCCCTCATATTGTCGACAAGACATTAGTGTATTGTTTTCATGACGTCACACAATTGTTGACTCAATCCTATTAGGAAATATGAACATTTAAAAGTGATAAAATTGCGGACATCGATACCCGGGGTACGAGAGAAAAACTGTCTTAAACTGGATCGCACTATAATGCATAATGATAAACTTTAGACGTGACGTCATTGTATTGTGTCCCTGTCCTGACGTCATATAGTTGATATGATATGGGAAGTAAACGTTGCGGGAAAAAAATCCCTTTGCCATTTTTTTTATTTCTAAATATGTGAGGAAAGTAATAACACATGGGTCTCTGCCGTGGACAAGTATATCATCTCGGTTTTCGTGTAAGAGTTAGGCTGTTCAGCACGAGGCTTGCTAGGCAAACACTTCTGTTGAGATACCCTTGTCTGCCCTGTCAATGGAAGAGACCCATGTAAGATTCAGTTAATCTGTTTAAGTCTAAGCCATGCTTTTGTTGTCGTTTTATTTCTTCCCGTCCACTCCTCCCTGTCGTGTAATATCTTTAAATCGTTTCCATTTTCTCCAACTGATCTATATTCCAATTCACGTTCACATATTGCCTTCCTACTTTGAGACTTTATGTTGACTGTTTTGACCCTGATGTCTACCTCTAGATTTTCATATATTTCATTTATCTATCGTCCTTTCCCACCTTCCCTCGTGTTTATTTTCGATTTCGGTGCTTTCTCTTCTGCTTTCACTTCTGAGAATTAGTTTCCTCCTTCATCGAGGTGAAGATTATGTCATTGTGGTTGTTTATATAGCCATATGATATATGTAGAGGTCGTTAGATGTGGTAATTAAGTCATCCACTCAATCGTGAAAAGCTCAGGGGTGCATATCGCAGTCTGTCTTCTGTCACTTTCCGTTCATTTCTCGCTTTGATTATTCCTCGATCCATTGTCACATTTTTCTCTTTTCTTTTTCCTTTCATGGTTACGTTCTACCATCAAGGCTTTCTCTTACCTACGATTCAATATTTTCAAAATTACAATGTTCAGTTTACAACTTTTAACTTCCCTTTTGATTGTATCTGATATCCGTGTACTTCTCGCCGCTAATACAATGATGCTCTCTTGTCTTCAGTTTTCATGACTCTTCCTTTCCATTGTTGTGGGTTCGCTAAGATTTTTTTCATGAGATGTTTGGATAAGCTAAGTCATCCTAATGTTCGGTTCTTCTGTTCTTCAGTCATAACGTATGGATCACGTACACGCGTGCTAGTATCCCAAAAATACTTCTTTTTCATTATTTTAAACTCCCAATATTTCATTTTCAACAGGAACAATGTCAAATTTTGTTTTGCGCTTACTTTTCTTTTTTATTTTAAAACAATAAATGATATGCATTTATTTATTTCTTGTGATAAAGACATTAATGTATTCACGTCCTTTAATTTCTAATTGTAATATTCCTAAGTATAAATAGAATATGCACATATCCAGCCCGTTACTTATTGCTATTGTTGATTTATAAAAATTGTTTGCTGTCTCTTCTTTTCTGTCCAATCTGAATTTCAGAGTTGTATGTTTTTCATCTGATGTTTCTCCTTGACATCACTCATTTAATGACCCATGTTGTTTATATCCTAATTAAATCCTTTCTCATACGAGTCTGACTGTTGTTAACTCCTTCCCCTCACCCTAGATACCCCTCCTCATATATGCGTGACTGTGGCCCTCTTCCTCACCCACCCCCCCCCCCAAAAAAAAAGAAAACCAACAATCAAACAAAACACAAACAATGAATAAATAAATTAAAAACCCTGGCTGTTGGACTCCCCCTAGATACCTGTCCTCATATAACCCTGGCTGTTGGACTCCCCCTAGATACCTGTCTTCATATAACCCTGGCTGTTGGACTCCCCCTAGATACCTGACCCCGACTGTTGCTAGGATTTAAATTCTGCACAAACACCAAAACAAACCCCATCTTACTTCCTGGTATGTACAATGTAGCATAACTACCTTTCGCTTTACTTTGATGCTGATTCCTAGTATATCGATCTCCTTGGCATGAGGAAAAACAAAAAATGATATCTGCATGAGGTTTGAATCTGACACATTTTATTTCAAAACTTTCATTATTATCATAATTGGCGTTCAATTAGGCTTTCCATCCAAAATATTAACATTTTAAAGGGATGGTGGAGTTACTGAATGACATTTTGATAGTGTCATCGAGCTGAGATATTTTTAACATAAATTCCATCCAGTTCCATTATACGTCCTTACAACCAACTTGAAAGTTGCATGTCAAATAAAGTGCATTGCCTCATTTACAGACTTTTTTTGCCAGAAGTCAGAACTCATAACATCCCTAAAAGACAATAAAATGATTCAACGACAAGGGATGTACCGATAAGGACAAACAACTTAAGTCACCTTTCATGAATTTTACACTGGAGGCAGCATTATACAAGGGGACTTAAGTGCTGGAGCTACAAAATATATCAACTTTAACCGAAAGAATGATGTCGGCGATAACGTTTAAATCTCCCTGATAATATCGCTTATACGTTCCTATGTAAATGTCTTTTAACGCAACGTAATGCTTAAAAGTATATCTTGCGAAATATAAATGATATATAGTTTTACTTGTTAAATCCATGTGCTTTAGAGACAGATTTTCCGACAGAGAAACTTAATTTGTCACGTTTCTTGTGTAGTGGAGAATAGTACACATGCCAACAAAATCAAGACCAAAGTTTGTGTCAGGAAAAGAAGATTAATCGCAATTACCAGATTAAATGTATTCAAACGACATAACGTTGTTTGAAGAGATTTAACGCGCCAGCAATATCGAAAGTGATATTGTGACGGAGTGTAAGAATAATAGGGCTACTACGGTCATTTTATAGTGTCGTCATACTGAATTGCCATACCCACATCAATGGAATGAAATCAGGTGTACTCCATAGAAATTGTCCTACCTAATAGGTATTTATTTGTTAGCAAAGTGTCGTCCTAAAAGTATGTATTATTTTCATTCCTTTAAAAAACAAGAAGGCTAAAAGTATTCGCAACACAACTACGAAGGTCATGAACTCGTGAAGGTCTGCTCGCCTATTGGTACCTTATTTACCTCGAGATGAACTAGTTTCCCTGATCTATCTTCAACACTGATAGGCTATGGTTAGAGAGATATAGACCTAAGGACTGTATCCGGTGTGACACGCGTATCGAGATGTTTTGTGCTATTTGTTATCAGTAGCTGTAGATTTGTTGACACAATTCGAATGTCAACATTGGTGAAGTAAACAGAATCTGCTATCACTTAACCCTTCAATACGTAGATGCTGAAAATTCTCCTTCATACATACCCTATGGATTGAATGCTGTTATCAATGGGCTATTTACCCCTCAATATTTAAAATTGATAAAATAGAAAAATCGAGAAAATAGTCTTTACTTCAAAATAATAATTTGTCATAAACTTCGATGGTTTCCATGCTTATACAGAAACAGATAATTAATAATTGAGCCTTGTAAAATGGAAATAACACTAAATTCACCTAATATCTTTTTTTTTTATTTAATCATCATTATTTGTTTAACAAAATATCATTTGAGGCTTAACAATGGGGATATAACACAAACATAATTCAGTGTTAATTACAGAGATAAAACACAAACATAACTTAGGATTAATTACAGAGATATAACACAAACATAATTCAGTATTAATTATGGATATCTAACACAAACATAATTCAGTATTAATTACAGACATAACACAAACTTCATTCAGTATTAACTACGGATATAACACAGACATAATTAAGGATTAATTATGGAGACATATCACGAGCATAATTTAGGGAGCTTTCCGGGACTTGATCCAAGTTCCAAGTTCTGTTTAGCAAAATCCGAACCAAGAACCAGTTCCGAATTCTGTTTTAAGAATAAGAAAACAAATCCTGCATGCGATGTCATTTCTGGGAAAACAATCTTAACGCAACTGGTTTGCTGGTGTTGTAAAACTCAGAGAAATGTTTGCATTGTTGTTAACTTTAGGATATGATGCGTTATAACTTCTTGGAAAGATCCAAGTTCGTTTAAGAAAATGTGAAGAAGTTAAACTATATGTGTCATTTGGAGGAAAGGCAGCTATCAGTTACGTATTAGCTTTACGTTTAAGAAAAAAACGGAACTAGGAACCAGTTCCGAGCTCCGTTCAAAACGCACAGGACTAGGAATTAGCTCCCAGTTTCCGTTGAAGAAAATATTCCTATGTATTTAACCGCAATATGAGGCCCGAATTTGAAGAAAATAAACTTTGTGTGTGTTAATGAACATGGAATTGGGGAGAAAATTTCAGTCTCCCGATGAAACATGTTTGTTACGATGTTGCAATAACATAAGGCTTATAACATGTCGCTTTAATGTGCTACCTCATGTCAGGTGATTTACCACGTCCAGCGCTCAATAGAATAAACAACAGCAGGGGTACTACTAACGTAAATTACTTTACTGTATACACTGTACAAAGAAACAAAGTGTGTGATATACGAGGTAAATAAACCAGTCCTTTCTTAAAGCCTCGAAAACTTTCTTTGACTTGAATCAATCCGTTGTCCGTGACAAATTTGCTTTGTAAGATTCATTGACAGTTTAAATGCATGGAGATATGTAATATAAACGACATTTCTTCCTTCTTTAAATACTTGATATGCTACGCGTATCCGTGTATTTTTTCAATCTCAAATCTACATGATCCCGAGGTTGTCGTCAAGATGTATTTATCTTGTACACAAATATTGATCATGTCAGATATGTAACCTGAGCCAAGCTTTACACAGCATGGTTAGGTTTGCCAAGTTACACTAGGACTTCCATTTAGTGTATGCTCTTTAAGGTTGGATAAATATGTTGATGCTAACAAATACAGTGATTCAGGATATTTATTGGGTTTTGCTTTCCTTGGTCAAAAATACTCTTAGCAGAATGGAGCTAAGTATTCCACTTACTAAATATTTAAGTCAGATATTTCTACACTTAAGTACCGACATATACTTAATTACATTTTGTATATCTATTATATCAGGTTTTTATCTTTATTTGTATAAAACAGTTTAACTGAAAGTTACGTAACGTCATGGGGATGATTTTCTTTCTATGAAATCCTTCAGTAAATACACCAACTTCAACAACTACAGTTAAAGATACCAATACTGTATTAAGTAAAAAGGTAGACTTAACGTGTATATGGTGACATTTAATAAATATTCCAAATAAAAAATGACATTTAATTGATATTCCAAAGAAAACAAAAAAAAAGCCCATAAAAATGACAATCACGAACCATTGCCAACTACAGGATGGCATTATGTATATAAGACGTAAAACGTGCTGAACCCAATCCTGAGTGGGGTTGCCAAACTCCGCCACAAAACCAAGATGTTCACATTTCAGGTTACACCCATATATTTTACTTACATCGATTATATCAATTACTTTGTTGACCCGGGTGGAAGCACGAAAGGATTCTTTATAAATATGCATTAAGTAAACATTTCATTTATAAACATCACTTAAGATCTTACTGTTTTTTAACTAAATAAAATGTTTATGCTTACGTTTGACTTATGCATATGAATATGGGCCTTGATGATAAAACATGTATTGACGAAGTCTTGTCAGACTTTGCCCTGCATTTAAAGCTCTCTTTTAATACAACTGAATACACTTTCCAAAACCAAGTTAATCACAATAGATGACGCTCGTGCTCGTTCTGTGAAGATTGAAGTGATTGTTACGGTCATTAATAAAAACTTTTCTCCCACCACTCACAGAGTAGTCTCCCGTTTTACCAGGTAAGGAGTCTTCTGTCAACCGCATTCATATCCTGGTCGTAACCAGGACGTTGAAAAAACAAAACTGGAATTTAGAGGCTTATTTATTTACACACTGTTAAATTCTAACATTCACAACACGGCATGCGTATTATAGCGCTCAGCGTTACCAAGACCTGCTCAAAATTATAAAAGATATGTTTCGCTGTAATCTATTTCTAACAGGAAGTATTTTATTTCGCATGCAACATTAAATTCAGTTTTGTCACAATATCTCTTATACATACTGTGTTTTTGCATACTTCATTTTAGATAAATGGATATGCTAACTGATCACACAATTATCAAGTGTATGTTTTATTACCTTATTTTCGTGACATTTGTCGATTACTGACACAAATGAGTGTTTTTGGAGATTCAGATTGATGACGGGGAAGATTAATGGTCTATATCATGATCTTATTTCATTTCCTTGTGTGATATAAAGTCAACACACACGCACCTTCACCGTCATCCGGGCCACTCTCATCCACACACACACATCCTTACACACCCTCACCGTCACTCACTCTCATCTTCATGCACTCACTCTCACCCACTTTCATCCTCACATACTCACCCTCATCGTCACCCACTCTCATCCTCACGCACTCACCCTCACCCGACTATCATCCTCCCACACTCACCCTCACACATCCTCAGATACCCACTCTCCTCTTCACACGCTCACCCTTCACCGTCACCCACTCTCATCCTCACGCACTCACTCTTCTCACACACCCACACTGCACCCTCACACATCAACACCGTCACCCACTCTCACCATCATCTACTCTTACCCTCAGACACCCACTCTCCTCTTCACACACCCACGCCGTCACCCACTATCATCATCCCACTCATCCTCACAAACCCTCACCGTCACCGACTCTCACCCTCACTCACCCTCAGACACCCACTCTCCTCTTTACACACCCACGCCGTCACCCACTTTTATCCTCACGCACTCACTCTACTCACACACCAACACCGTCACCCACTCTCACAACCTCACCGTCATCTACTCTTACCCTCATACACCCACTTTCCTCTTCACACACCCACACCGACACCCACTCTCATCATCACACTCATCCTCACCGTCACCCACTCTCACCCTCAGACACTCACTCTCCTCACACACCTACACTGTAACCCTCACCGTCACCCGGGCCATTCTCATCACACACTCACCCTCACACACCCACTCTCATCATCACACTCATCCTCACAAACCCTCACCGTCACCCGGGCTATTCTCATCCACACACACATCCTTACATACCCTCGCCGTCAGCCACTCTCATTATCACACACTCACCTCACCGTCACACAATCTCCTACTCATTCACCCTAAGACACCCACTCTCCTCACACACCTACACTGTCACCCTCACACACCCACACCGTCACCCACTCTCGACCTCACACACCCTCTCTCCTCCTCACACACCCACACCGTCACCCACTCTCACCCTCACACAACCTCACCCTCACCCACCCTCACCGACACCCACTCTCCTCACACTTATTCATCTCACACCCTCAACGTCACCCAGTCTCACCCTCAAACACCCTTACAGTCACCCACTCTTACCCTCACCGTCTCCCACTCTCACCCTCACGAAACCTCAACGTCACCCACTCTCACCCTCCTCCTCACACACCCACTCTCACCCTCACAAACCCTTATCGTATCCACTCTCACAACTCACCCTCACACTCTCATCCACACACACATCCTTACATACCTCACACACCAACACCGTCACCCACTCTCACCCTCGCCCACTCTCATCATTACACACTAACCCTCACCGACACCCACTCTCCTCCTCATACTTATCCTCTCACACCCTCACCGTCAATAAATCTCACAGTCACCCACTCTCACCCTCACCGTCACCCACTCTCACCCTCTCACAACCTCAACGACTCCCACTCTCACCCTCACTCTCCACCTCACACACCCACTCTCATCCTCGCCCACACCGTCACCCACTCTCATCATCACACCCATCCTAAGACACCCTCACCGTCACCAACTATCATCCTCGCACACTCACCGTCAACCACTCTTAACCTCAGCCACTCTCACCCTCAGACACCCCCTCTCAACATCACACAACATCACCCTCACCCACTCTCATCATGACACGCTCACCCTCAAATACCCTCACCGTCACCAACTCTCATCTTCATACACTCACCCTCTCATACCCTCAACGTCACCCACTCTCATTCTCCAACCCTCTCACACCCTCGCCGCCACCCCACTCATTCTCACACACTCACCCTCAAACACACTCACCGTCATCCACTCTCATCCTTACACACACACACACACCCTCGTCATCATACACCCAACTTGCACACACATTTGTATGCACCCACACACATTCACCACACGTATCCATATCGCACTCAGTGGAGGCCGACCTAACACAATCCTCGCTGTTGATAACACTT
The DNA here is from genome assembly GCF_902652985.1 of Pecten maximus. NCBI lineage: Eukaryota > Metazoa > Mollusca > Bivalvia > Pectinida > Pectinidae > Pecten > Pecten maximus. The sequence continues at coordinate 16,465,391 of NC_047027.1, forward strand.
AAACAATGGCTAACTAAACAAAAATCGTTGTCACCGCTCTAGATCACATTATTAGAAATTGAAGTAACTAGTGCATGGCTATAATTTCCATAGCGAGTGTCAATGATAAATCAGAAGACTTTAACTCTTCCAAAACACAAAGAATTAAATAGTATTAATGAAACTGCACACGTGGACAAATGCATATTTTGTGCTCGGGTATACATGTATATTGATTTGTTTAATGCCTTGTATGATTACTGAAAATATCTGTATGTGATATTGTTTTCTTCAGCTATCAACATGACAAAGGATGACTTCATTGATAAGTTGGATCTGACGGAACTACTGGGAAGTGTAGCCATCATCCTTATCGTGTTCGGGGTCGTACTGTTGTCCCTGGTCATAGTCGGATACTGTGGCACGTGCTGTATGAGTCGCTGTCTCCTTATCATAGTATGTTTACCAACCTTAACAAAAACATAACATGCCTACTGTGTCCCCGAGCTTTACCCTAACCTACATGTCACGTTATCATTCATTGGAATAGTGACATGATAAATTTCGTACCATCAGGACTTTGCATGATTAAACTCTTGTACAGGTGCAACTATTTATTAGAATTCAAACGTCGAATGCAGGATAACTGAAAACCTCGTGGATTTAGAATTTATCAGCATATATTACAGTACAGCTTTATCTAAATATTGAAACAATGTTTTTTATTGAGGGGTTAATACTTACAGGGATTAAGGAGTATCATGTTAACATAGGTGAATATTTGAGTGAAAAAATATCTCGATAATCATAAAATGATCGTTCACCAGCTGCCTCTGATTCTCCTACATACACAACCTCTGATGCGTGTGTCATAAATACATTATTTATTACCATCTTGTTATTTCAAGCTCAAATGAAACGAAACTGAATTAATTTATTTATAACAAAATATAGTACAATAATATAGTAATTAATATAAGGATAATTTAATATAACAACATATTGTTCCTTCGGTATTTTAAATCACTTGAGTGAAATTGAATTAATAGCAAACTATCATATCATCAAGATATCGATAGTGTATCATAACAATGTATTGATGCTTCAGCGATTTAAATCAACACATACAAAAATGATTTGATTAAAAACTAATGTTCTATAACAATGTCTTATAGCAATCATATTATTAATGCGTTATGACATTAATCAATTTCTGTTTAATTTAAAAAAAATACAAATTAAAGAAATAAATTTGTGAATATGATAATGATATATATATTGCAATATAGTGATATATTGATACCTGTTTTTTTACAACATTATTGTTAATTCTATATATAATAATATATCAATATATACAATACATTGTGAATATGTTCATTGATAAACCAATATGCTAATATATTACTAATATATTACTTCTGCATTTATTTAAAACAATAAGAAAATATAATCCAAATGAAATTTTTTATTGTTTTCAATATACGAATATATAGTCACGGTTAACAATATTTGTATGTTGTGATTGTTGTACTGTTTGATACCAAGTCAAGATGATAATAAATAACAATAAATGTTTACTAGATAAATAAACTGACGAATAACCCGCGGTAAAACAAAATATACGACTCTCTTTAATAGATACTTAAGGGTTCTAACGCCCAGAATATCACGCATAGGGACAATAAAATGTCCTTGTGTCCTGCGACCATGTGAACATTTGGAATGTTTCTATTTGTTCATTCATGCAACAGCTTGATTATATTGGACGAACAAGTCAAAGGTTATGATCCTCTTACGAAAAACCAATACCTTATTTTAGAATGTGAACAGCGTTTTAATTTTATTTATCTATTTTTGTTTCTGGTATGCTACTAAATCTGCTTTACATATATGTAATGAATAAATATGGAAAGTAGCTCATGATATTCCAGAAAGATATCTATAATTTAAATGTCATCACACCACTTTATTATGAGAAATTTAAGACATTACAAGATACAATGCCTTCAACCTTATAACTCACAGAACATAAACATGGCCTCAAAACAAATTCATATAAATTGTTCATATCTACAATAACTGATCAAGGAAGGGAAATGTTGTAACATAACTCATACTTATTTATAAATTCGTGTACAACGACCCGGAAGTACAATATACTGGTCACTCAGATGTAATTTTGTTGTTACAGTACAGTGTGATACTGATCATCCTTGCCTTGGTGCAGATTACAGGACTTATACTTCTGTTTGCCAGTCGTGACACGGTTAGTATACATCACCACAATGAGGTCATTCATATTGCATTAGATATGATATTATGATGTTTAACATTTTTATCTGACCTGATGTCTACTTATTTATCTGACCTGATGTCTACTGACTTATCTGACCTGATGTCTACTGATTTATCTGACCTGATGTCTACTGATGTATCTGACCTGATGTCTACTGACTTATCTGACCTGATGTCTACTGATTTATCTGACCCGATGTCTACTGACTTATCTGACCTGATGTCTACTGATGTATCTGACCTGATGTCTACTGATGTATCTGACCTGATGTCTACTGACTTATCTGACCGGATGTCTACTGATGTATCTGACCTGATATCTACTTATTTATTTGACCTGATGTCTACTTATTTATCTGACATGATGTCTACTGTTATATCTTACCTGATATGTATACTGGTTTATCTGACCTGATATCTACCGTTTTATCTGATATGATATCTACTGATTTATTTGACCTGATGTCTACTTATTTATATGACCTCATGTCTACTGATTAATTTGATACATGTATGATGTCTACCATATTTATGTTGCTTGATGACTACGTTTACTATTGATCATTTAGGTTTTTTTTCTTGTCATCTCAACAACTACCTTAATTTAACTTGCTGTTTAGGGTGTGTTTGTCTATGATACCGCGACTTAATACTCGACCACATTATACTGACAACGTGCGAACCTGTCGTCCCATTTGAATAAGGATCTTTTTAAAGTATAGTCAAGCTGAAATATTAAATATTATTATTATTATTATTAAATACTTTTACATATTAAATAATCATCAACTTATTTTTTTCGCCGTTAAAGTTAAGTGACCAGATAAAGGCTCCGATAAAGGAATCACTAAAGGACTATGAAGGTGACCAGGCAGTGGACATAATCTCAGTAGCATGGAACGCAGTCATGTTACAGGTATGGTGGACATGGTTATACCTAGTTATACCGCATGTTTTACCTAGTTAGAAACTCAGGTAGTTATGTTACAGGTATGGTGGACATGGTTATACCTAGTTATACCGCATATTTTACCTAGTTAGAAACTCAGGTAGTTCTGTTACAGGTATGGTGGACATGGTTATACCTAGTTATACCGCATGTTTTACCTAGTTAGAAACTCAGGTAGTTATGCTACAGGTATGGTGGACATGGTAATACCTAGTTATACCACATGTTTTACCTAGTTAGAAACTCAGGTAGTTATGTTACAGGTATGGTGGACATGGTTATACCTAGTTATACCGCATATTTTACCTAGTTAGAAACTCAGGTAGTCATGTTACAGGTATGGTGGACATGGTTATACCTAGTTATACCGCATGTTTTACCTAGTTAGAAACTCAGGTAGTTATGTTACAGGTATGGTGGACATGGTTATACCTAGTTATACCGCATGTTTTACCTAGTAAGAAACTCAGGTAGTTATGTTACAGGTATGGTGGACATGGTTATACCTAGTTATACCGCATATTTTACCTAGTTAGAAACTCAGGTAGTTATGTTACAGGTATGGTGGACATGGTTATACCTAGTTATACCGCATGTTTTACCTAGTTAGAAACTCAGGTAGTTATGTTACAGGTATGGTGGACATGGTTATACCTAGTTATACCGCATGAATTACCTAGTAAGAAACTCAGGTAGTTATGTTACAGGTATGGTGGACATGGTTATACCTAGTTATACCGCATGAATTACCTAGTTAGAAGCTCAGGTAATTGTGTCTTCACCTACATTTTATATGTATTTGTTATAAAGTCCATTTTATGTGTTTATTCTCTACATGAATACAGTTTACATCAAATAGAGAGGATATCACAACTCTGCACAAATTGTCAGATTGAACACGAGCAAACATGGTGTTATAGCGCTTTTAGAATTGTCAAACACGTAATAAAATAGTTTTATTTGATAGGAGCTGTAATATTATAGATTATGCAAAACTATGGTATTATTATAATTCTATAAACATGATTTTCTTAAATGTATTTTTAAGATGAGCTGCTGTGGCGTTGACAGTTATAAGGATTTCACTTTGGCTACCAAATGGACGAAATCCTACACGGAAGGTAGTACAACAATTAATCTCGATACACCCCTCGTTTGTTGTACAACGACAGTCAGGGAAAATCTGGGTACAACTGGTATACAAGTGGGTGCAGTAGCAACTTGTGCTAAAACTCCTCTCCTTTCAGCGGACAGTAATTTTGAGTCCGTAAGTATATTACCATAACCTTCAACTGGCACATGGTCTATAAGAACAGTTCACTAAAATTCACTATATATGTCTATACATGTGTTATTTTACTGATATGGTAAATTTACTAAAAAAAACATTGATGTCCATTCTACGTAAGATTGGTTTGGTTTATTTAGTTTAACGTCCTATTAACAGCTAAGGTCATAATTAATTAAGAAAAACGCAGACATTCTTGTGCCATTTCTTATTCAGACATAACGTCATCATCTATATTATACTGACAAAAACGAATATTGCATAGCGTTGCCAATGAAAAACGCTTCCTGATTAATTACACGTTACGCAAAATTATTATATAGAAAATACTTAACAAAAATATTCTTACAGTTTTGGTTAAAATTCAACTTTTAGTTAAACAAAATATGATGAATGTTAGCATTTTAGTGTTTGTCACGAAAATGGTGTATTCCTCACTAACTTGCGCCTGTATCTGTTACAAGCGCCTTTTCAATTTAGTTGATGATTTATTCTGCTCTGCCTTATTAAGATTTTGTTTATCTTATTCCAGTATATTTGTAACGACATCATATAATTTTCACCGACAGGGTTGCTATGACGCCGTTTGGGCAGAAATTGACAAATCCAAAACAACAGTGATCTTGATAATGTGCGCAATCATCGCTTTTCAGGTATTTTTAAATTTTATTTTTTAATTTTTAAAAGCACCATATGTCAAAACAGATAGGTCGAAAGCACCAAATGTTCTTAAATAGTACTAAACCAGATCTGAACACGTAACACATCACCTTTTCCAAATCCTGGTTTACATACTACCTACAGCATATCTCTCGGCGAAAGAGATCTCATCTGTCGCTCATTCAGACTTACCTTGGGTATGTGTTCGATTGCTATCGCCAGGACATTGAAATCAATAAAGATATAAATATCCTCTTTTACAAATCTTATCTATCTGGTTAACCTTGATATTAAGTAAGTAGTTTAAACCACTGTAATAAATGGTACAATGTGTGACGACACATAGATATATCCTTATGGCTACGCCAAGCAGTTTGTTTGACTCAATCTATTATGAGAACGGTCATGGTACTATTTAACATATATATAACTGTGGAATGTTTTGGTCAATGTTAACGTAATATAGACCATTGCTATAATTTCGCCAGGTAATACAGATAATATTTTGTATATTTTCATTGCAGGCTTTAATGATATTTTTCTCGCTGTGGATTGCTCGTGCTATCAGGAAGGAGAATCAAACCTCACCAATCGGATAACCTGTGTCAATGGACCTGTCTATAACTAGCAACAGAATAACCAATAAAACAGCAGAAAAGTGAGCCCAATCGATTGCTAAAACGTTTGATTATCAGATAAATCTAGTATTTGAATGTTTAAACATCCTACACAAAACTTTGACAGTATGAAATTAATTTATATATTCCGCAAAAAAAAGGCTAATTAGGATAGATTTTTTTGTCTGTTTTACTGGACACAGATGTATCTAAATGCTATTTAGAGTGCATTCCTAGAAACAATTATTAGGCCAAGACCATGATTGACAACAGATTTCATCTCAATCAAAGGTAATTTTGTATGCTTGAACATATAATCATGTTGATTTTGATTTTTTTTCAAAACTTATTCATTTCCTATATTTTTGCTATTAGGTTTTCTTTCTTATTTCGTTACTGTGTTTTAAGAAATCTAATTAATAAGTTAGCACTAATTTATAATTCAATTACGTATTATATATTGCTTTTTTATGATTCGATATGATAGTTTAAGGGAGTTAAAAATATTTAATTGGCTCATTAGCCACTACCAAACGATTAATTTTGATTTTGGTTAATAAAAACAAAACAAAAAAACAAAAAAAAACAAAAAAAATCATATGATTTTTTTTTCAAATAGGAAAATCCTTGTTATTACTTGGCACTCAACGATGGATGTATTTGTTTTGTTTTCATCGTGTATGGGGAATCAAGAAAGTTTGGCTGCTAAAATCATATACAAGATCATAAGTGTTAATATTATATGAAATCTATAATCCGAATCCTATAATTTTATGTGCCATAAGCCCTTTGATGAGAAAATGTTTTAAATTAATTCACAACAAGTAAGATTATTTTTATCATATAAATTCAATGGAAAAACTCAATTCAATTCCCTTTGGAACATGCTAAGGTGGAGTCGGCGGAAAGCTTATACAATGACAATTATATTACATCAGACAGACAATAGTGGTATGACAAAAAGTGAGGATTACATCTACGGACGAGTTATCGCCCTTTCTTTAATATAATCTGAGTTATTCAAATAAGGTCGGGGTTATCTCCCCTGACTTAATATCTATCTTGTAACATTATACTGTAGTTATGTAGCGACACTAAGTCAAATCATTGTCCAAAGGAGTTCGGGATTACGAAATTTGAGTTATTTACATGCCGTATAATGCATATTGAATGCTTTATTAAGAAATATTTAGGAGGGTGTTTTCTATAAAGATTAATATATAAAAACGCTGTGTCAAGGTATATACTTTTTGTGTGTGTATGATGTCACGATTTGTTCTTGTGATTTCACTAAACAATCCATTGTTATTTTTATTTCACTCTGGTTTTATGGCTAGTTATGGTATTTGTCAAAGTGTTTATTTTGTGCTGAAATTGAGGTATTCATTATTTTCGATATTTGCAATGATTTTTCTTTTTATAAATGTTTAATACTAAAGTATTCGATCCGTCCACATTGTGCTTTTTGATTGTATTTATATTGTATAGCCGTACTTTTGTATTGAATAGTATATTTTCCTTGTTGATTTTTTTGTAACTGGCATATTATTGTTATTAATTTTATCCTATTTGATTGACTAAACAATTGCTTAATGCAATCAATTTTGGATTAATCGTTTCTCTTGAATCCTTATAATGATGTACTGCAGTCCATTCTCGTGTAACTGAATACTAGGGCAACCAAGATTTCCGTCCGTTTCGGTATAATGATCCATTGCTGTCCATTCTTGTAGATTCGTTTTAATGGATTTCCCTCTGTTCCTGTATAATGATCTATTGCTGTCCATTCTTGTAGATTCGTTTTAATTGACCTCCGTCCATTCCTGTATAATGATCCATTGCCGTCCATTCTCTTTAAATGATATATTTTTGTTGAGTCATATTGAATAAAATATTGCCGTCCACATTTACTATTTAATGGATTATCGATGTATCTTTATACGATCAGTTTAATTTTTTCAATATATTAAAAATGTGTGACATTTTTTAGTGCTTGACTAGTGTGCAGATATGAATTTAAAAACAAACACCGAATTTTCTTCGCTTGATCACAAAAGAGAAAATGTTTATTGTTTAGAAAAACATAGATTTCATTTGTCGAGAATATCACAGGCCTGAAGCTGTGAAGGCACAGTGTTTTCCTTGTTAAGATAACGATATATCGGAGTTCATTCTGAATAACTATATCTATTAAAAGGATAGTCAAAATTCAGGTGTAAAATTGAATAAAACTGTCAATCGTATTACCATAAAGTGAGTTAATGGGACTATTCTCATATTAGTTAAGGTGGTATGGGTTTTCGGTACTCCGGTACATCTTGTGTTTCTTTGTGATAGAATTCTAATAATTCTTGTGTGTGATACTGATGTGCCAAAATCATTTGTTTTAGCGGTGTGTATATATTCAAGAAAAATAAATAAATTGAAACAAATCGTTGTTTCTTGTTGATATATCTATTGATCAATTAGTTACACTTCAACCCACCAAACAGTCAGAAGTGTGTGATAATTGTAGGTGTTATATGGATAATTCATTAATTCGTGAATCTTTACCTACTTGTAACTAACTAATTTTGCTTTATTGTACAGACAGGTTATTTGGAGTCAAATTTGTTTATCAGAGACATATTTGAAACATATATATATGGCCCTAAACATGTCTTGCCTTTAAAATTCATTAGCGAATTAAGTTTTCGGTTATCGTGCAATGATCTTTAAGAGATTGGAATTGATAAAAGACACTGGGTCTTTCAAAATTAGAGCAGTTAAATAAAAAAACAAGAGGCCCAACGGGCCTTAACGGTCACCTGAGATTTGAAATATTTCAGTTAATTTAATTGACCCTTTTTGGCCCCACTCATCCTTGGGGTCAGGGCCAACATGTGCATATCATTAAGCTATTATTCCATGCATATTAACAGCCAAGGTCATTTAAGGCCATTCCTGGTTCTGGAGGTGGAGAATAGTCCCGGGAGAGAAACCACCGACCTACGGTCAGATCAGCTTTCCTCGCGTGGGTTTCGAAATCGCGACCCAAAGAAGGAGGGTTTGTGTCAGGACACCTTAATCACTCGGCTACAGAGGCTGCTAATATGGCGACTCAGTGATAAACATATTTTTGTGCAGGAACTTTATTTTACGTCAGCGGAAATATTGTATGTTTTTAAAAACTTTTTATTTCTGTCAAATAAACATTAAGTCATAATTTCGACGATATCATCGCAATCTGTGATTACCCATTTATCTCATTTAACGTTCAGTAAGGCAGGGGCAGAGTTACAAGATATGTCTTCTAGATATTGAAGTGCATAATTCACGCTTCGCTGATCAAATACAAAGCATGTCAAAACAAATGTTGTGAAATGTTTTTTTCCTGCCATGCGATCTACTGACGAAGACAATCGCTATTAAAATAGCCGCTATAGTATAATGATGTAACAATATATATAATTTGTATTTCGAATTGTACGAACTACGAATTCTGCATTGCGCCATTTTACGTGTATAACGTTAAAGAAATACAACGTCTTTCCAAAGTGTTTGATTACTAGGAAATAATAAAACAAGACATATATTTATAAAGAAGTATAAAGTGCACAGTGTAAGACAAGCAATGCTGTATAAAGGCTATACATTATATGGCATATACACAGAAATATTTAAAACAGGAAACAAGAAGTGCTATTTCTTGGAATTAATTAGGATTGTGATATTCATATTTACATCATCAATCATATTAAGTCCGTTTATTTGCGGTTTTTTGTTTCACTACTTCACCAAAGAAAAATAGGTCAACGGCTCGATGTTGCCATAGTCCTAGTAAAGATAATGTACAACAATCACATCACAATGTCGTGTTTGTTTATAACATTAGGCGTTACAATAACAATAGTCATGGTTGTAAACAAGCGATATGTAAATGGTTTTGGCATTGCTAGCAGACTACCAACACAGAAAGTTCATCTGGTTTCCAGGAATGATAAACAAATGTCTAGGGCTTCTTAACCTTGTGGTACAGTTGTATTACATTGAGATGTACTTCAAATATTTCTAGGGGGCTGTCTTGTTATGTGTATATTTTACAAATACAGATTGGTTTGAGGGCAATCAATGGATTGACGGACCTGCCACATACACTACATTCTCCGAAGTCAAAGGCCGAGGGGGATATAGTTCAGGACCAGTCTCTAAAACCATGGATTGCCCAAAGTCTGCATTTATGTTATTATATGATTTATACTTATCTAAACACGAACCTGAAAAAACAACATTATATTGACTCCTCGGTGATGTCTTAAGGTGTTTCCGGGGAATATGTCATGTAATCTCATTAGGACCAAGAGAGTGTTACACACCAATCCTATAATAATTTCGTATATCTTAAATCGTTCTGTTACTTGATAAACAAACATAGCTTTGTTTATACTGTAAACATACTCTTGATGCACACAAATACATTCGCTCACATCTAAATTCTACAAAATTAGCACCATGATGAATTGGCGCCAGGTACTACGACGCTTGTCATATAAATCGATACACCATCTTTACAATTATATTTTCCAGGCATTACACTCACACACCGAAAATAACAGTCGACTGCTGATAAGTATTTACAGAAGTTTCACTTGAAGTAAACTTTTCATGTCCGAAATAGCGATATCGTATAACGACATAAAATTGGCACTAACCGCTATCCGTAGGTATTCGATAGGCACACTCTAATATGCTCTATAGATTTTACACTCTATATGCAAAATCATACATAAAAGTTGTATATATGAAATATCTATAATGTAATTGTACGGAACGCTTTGTATATTTATATCCCGCATTCCTTTGTACTTTTTATTTGGGAGGCAGTTAAGAGAATTCTTATCATACATTAATATATTATCCATATTTAATATGAATGATTCCAATAATGCTGAATAAAGCCGTAGCGGCGGTTTTGTACTACTAAGCGCAATAATACTTCTGTGAAAGACCTTAAGATAAGTCGTTAACACCAAAATTGCCGCAAAAATATCACGGTGCGATTACCTAGTGTATTACCTAGTGTATTACCTAGTGTATTACCTAGCGTATCACCTAGTGTATTACCTAGTGTATCACCAGGTGTATTACCTAGTGTATTATCTAGTGTATTATTTAGTGTGTAATCTAGTGTATTACCTAGCGTATCACCTAGTGTATTACCTAGTGTATCACCAGGTGTATTACCTAGTGTATTACCTAGTGTATTATTTAGTGTGTAATCTAGTGTATTACCTAGTGTATCACCTAGTGTATTACCTAATGTATTACCTAGTGTATTACCTAGTGTATTACCTAGTGTATTACCTAGTGTATTACCTAATGTATTACCTAGTGTATTACATAGTGCATCACCTAGTGTATTACATAGTGCATCACCTAGTTATTAACTAGTGTATTACCTAGTGTATTACCTAGTGTATTATTTAGTGTATTACCTAGTGTATTAGTTAGTGTATTAAATAGTGTATTACCTAGTGTATTACCTAATGTATTACCTGGTTTATTACCTAGTGTATCACCTAGTGTATTACCTAGTGTATTACCTAGTGTATTGCCTAGTGTATTACCTAGTGTATCACCTAGTGTATTATTTAGTGTATTACCTACTGAATTACCTAGTGTATTACCTGGTGTATTACCTAGTGTATCACCTAGTGTATTACCTAGTGTATCACCTAGTGTATTACCTGGTGTATTATTTAGTGTATTACCTAGTGTATTATTTAGTGTATTACCCAGTGTATCACCTAGTGTATCACCTGGTGTATGACCTAGTGTATTACCTAGTGTATTACATAGTGTATTACATAGTGTATCACCTAGTGTATCGCCTGGTGTATTACCTATTGTATTACCTAGTGTATCAACTAGTGTATCACCTGGTGTATTATCTAGTATATTACCTAGTGTATTACCTAGTGTAATACCTATTGTATTACCTATTGTATTACCTAGTGTATTACCTAGTGTATTATCTAGTGTATTACCTAGTGTATCACCTAGTGTAATACCTAGTGTATTATTTAGTGTATTACCTAGTGTATTACCTAATGTATTACCTAGTGTATTACCTAGTGTATTACCTAGTGTATTACCTAGTGTATTACCTAATGTATTACCTAGTGTATTACATAGTGCATCACCTAGTGTATTACATAGTGCATCATCTAGTTATTAACTAGTGTATTACCTAGTGTATTACCTAGTGTATTATTTAGTGTATTACCTAGTGTATTAGTTAGTGTATTAAATAGTGTATTACCTAGTGTATTACCTAATGTATTACCTGGTTTATTACCTAGTGTATCACCTAGTGTATTACCTAGTGTATTACCTAGTGTATTGCCTAGTGTATTACATAGTGTATTACCTAGTGTATTACCTGGTGTATTACCTAGTGTATCACCTAGTGTATTACCTAGTGTATTACCTAGTGTATCACCTAGTGTATTATTTAGTGTATTACCTAGTGTATCACCTAGTGTATTACCTAGTCTATTATTTAGTGTATTACCTAGTGTATTACCTAGTGTATCACCTAGTGTATTACCTAGTGTATCACCAGGTGTATTACCTAGTGTATTATCTAGTGTATTATTTAGTGTGTAATCTAGTGTATTACCTAGCGTATCACCTAGTGTATTACCTAGTGTATCACCAGGTGTATTACCTAGTGTATTACCTAGTGTATTATTTAGTGTGTAATCTAGTGTATTACCTAGTGTATCACCTAGTGTATCACCTAGTGTATTTTCTAGTGTATCACCTAGTGAATCACCTAGTGTATTACCTAGTGTATCACCTAGTGTATTACCTAGTGTATCACCTAGTGTATTACCTGGTGTATTATTTAGTGTATTACCTAGTGTATTATTTAGTGTATTACCCAGTGTATCACCTAGTGTATCACCTGGTGTATGACCTAGTGTATTACCTAGTGTATTACATAGTGTATTACATAGTGTATCACCTAGTGTATCGCCTGGTGTATTACCTATTGTATTACCTAGTGTATCAACTAGTGTATCACCTGGTGTATTATCTAGTATATTACCTAGTGTATTACCTAGTGTAATACCTATTGTATTACCTATTGTATTACCTAGTGTATTACCTAGTGTATTATCTAGTGTATTACCTAGTGTATCACCTAGTGTAATACCTAGTGTATTATTTAGTGTATTACCTAGTGTATTATTTAGTGTATTACCTAGTGTATTACCTAATGTATTACCTAGTGTATTACCTAGTGTATTACCTAGTGTATTACCTAGTGTATTACCTAATGTATTACCTAGTGTATTACATAGTGCATCACCTAGTGTATTACATAGTGCATCACCTAGTTATTAACTAGTGTATTACCTAGTGTATTACCTAGTGTATTATTTAGTGTATTACCTAGTGTATTAGTTAGTGTATTAAATAGTGTATTACCTAGTGTATTACCTAATGTATTACCTGGTTTATTACCTAGTGTATCACCTAGTGTATTACCTAGTGTATTACCTAGTGTATTGCCTAGTGTATTACCTAGTGTATCACCTAGTGTATTATTTAGTGTATTACCTACTGAATGACCTAGTGTATTACCTGGTGTATTACCTAGTGTATCACCTAGTGTATTACCTAGTGTATCACCTAGTGTATTACCTAGTGTATTACATAGTGTATTACCTAGTGTATTACCTGGTGTATTACCTAGTGTATCACCTAGTGTATTACCTAGTGTATTACCTAGTGTATCACCTAGTGTATTATTTAGTGTATTACCTAGTGTATCACCTAGTGTATTACCTAGTCTATTATTTAGTGTATTACCTAGTGTATTACCTAGTGTATTACCTAGTGTATTGCCTAGTGCATCACCTAGTGTATTACCTAGTGTATTACCTAGTGTATTACCTAGTGAATACCTAGTGTATTACCTAGTATATTACCTAGTGCAATACCTAGTGTACCACCTGGTGTATTATTTAGTGTATTACCTAGTGTACCACCTGGTGTATCACCTAGTGTATCACCTGGTGTATTACCTAGTGTATTACCTAGTGTATTACCTAGTGTATTACCTAGTGTATTACCTAGTGTATTACATAGTGTATTATGTAGTATATTACCTAGTGTATCACCTAGTGTATTACCTAGTGTATCACCTAGTGTATCACCTAGTGTATCACCTGGTATGTTACCTAGTGTATTACCTAGTGTATTACCTAGTGTAATACCTAGTGTTTTAACTGGTGTATTACCTGGTGTAAAACCTAGTGTATTACCTAGTTTATTACCTAGTGTATCAACTAGTTTATCACATACCTATGTAATCTTACAATAGTGATACAACAAATTTCGGTGGATGTTTTCTGTCGGTTTGTATCACACATGTGTGATACAAGATGTTGTATCACCATACTAGCCGGAACTACTTTTAAGGGGAATTCCCTTTTCCATGAAACTAAAAATAGAAAGTTCACTGGAAGAAATAAAGTGACGCTATATCTTACAACATTGATTAAAAATTATAAAAACATTTTTTTTTAAATAAATGCATTTAATTACAAATAAAAATCAATTACTTGAATATTTTAAATGTACGTTTATTTCTCTTAAATAAAAATTGTCCTCCCGACATTTCTGTCGTCTGCTAGAGTCTGTTTGACAGCTCATAGTCTATCATCACAACATGGAACTTTCGGACGTTAACTTTGAAATTCTTCATGATATTATATTTGATGAAGTGGATAACGAGGAAGGGTTTGTAAAAGACGAAGAAAATCACATTGTTCCTTCACAGCAGCCCGTAAAAACATCTAACCCCTCATTACCTGCGTCTTCTCTCCAAGTGTATTACCTAGTGTATTATTTAGTGTATTACCTAGTGTATTACCTAGTGTACCACCTAGTGTATCACCTGGTGTATTACATAGTGTATTACCTAGCGTATTACATAGTGTATCACCTAGCGTATTACATAGTGTATCACCTAGTGTATTACCTAGTGTAATACCTAGTGTATTACCTAGTGTAATACCTAGTGTATTACCTGGTGTATTACGTAGTGTATGACCTAGTGTATTACCTAGTGTATTATCTATGTATTACCTAGTGTATTACCTAGTGTATTACCTAGTGTATTATCTAGTATATTACCTAGTGTATTACCTTGTGTAATACCTAGTGTATTACCTAGTGTATTACCTGGTGTATTACCTGGTGTATTACCTAGTGTATTACCTAGTGTATTACCTAGTGTATCACCTAGTGTATCACCTAGTGTATTACCTAGTGTATTATTTAGTGTATTACCTAGTGTATTACCTAGTGTATTACCTAGTGTATTACCTAGTGTATTACCTAGTGTATTATTTAGTGTATTACCTAGTGTATCACCTAGTGTATCACCTAGTGTATTACCTAGTGTATTATTTAGTGTATTACCTAGTGTATTACCTAGTGTATAACCTAGTGTATTACCTGGTGTATTACCTTAGTGTATTACCTAGTGTAATACCTAGTGTATTACCTGGTGTATTACCTAGTGTAATACCTAGTGTATTACCTGGTGTATTACCTAGTGTATCACCTTAGTCTGTTATAACCAGTTAGGCTCGCCCCCAGTTTTATTGTCAATATAAGATTAATCATTATCTGTGGTTCATCAATGACGTATTGTTTATATATTGTGGGCTATATATGTGTGTGTTTGTGCGGTAATCGTACACAGGCCTGTCTTTGTAATCATATATATGATGTAAGTACCTGTGTCACATCTCACGTATACGTGACGGGCTGGATACATGTCGTATGATGAGTCTTCTGTAATATAACGCATTGTCATGTTTTTAAGGAGTGTGCGGTAAGTGTTTGGTTACGGCCCAGTGATAGTCAACTCTCATTCGGCTAGGATGGATTGAATTTTTTTAGTTGATGGTTTAACTCCATGGTCATTTTGAAACGGGGATTCCACAGCCTCTAAAACCACACATACGTACTCACCACACAAATGCATGCCACACGCATGGGAGGCCGTCCTTAAATGACTTAGCTGTTGAAATGACTTTAAACAATTAAAAAAAAACAAATATTCCTCGTAGTAGCTGGTGGTTAACACCTTGAACAAGAAACGGGAGGCCTAATGCATGCCATCCAAAACAATAATGGACAAAGTGTATTTGACTGATGTGGATTTGTACAGAACATAAAGCTTCCCAAACAAGAGTAAATACACAACCCCAAGTCAAAAGCATGGCAGGGTTAATAGAGATATTAGGATGAAAAAGAGTTGTTTAGCGAGACAAGGAAAATGAATTCTGCTGCTTAAAAAAACTATTTAGATTTATCTGGATACTTCTTTATGAAATTTGACATGAACAATTTGCTGAAAAGAAAGAATTCAAGATGGACGGGGGTTACAATTTAATATAAAAAAAAATCAGAACAAGTTAGGAATAATATAGGCCCTTCAAACCTCTATAAGCTTTGATAATGTCGGTTTACATGTGAGAAGTTTTTCGCAAACGGTTATGTGTTAATATCCTGTGCAGTTTGGGAAAACCGAATCATCTTTAGTTGTGTACTAATTATTTAACTGACTTTCCGTTGTCAGAACCTGTCAATTCTACAATGAGTCACAGACACAACAAAAGCTGATTAAAAACAAAGCTACATCGTACAGCTGTTTTATTAATCCAGGACTCGTAAGTGATGCAAGATGCCAAAAGTGTGGTGCTCCGAACAAATAGGTCAAAATTGTCCGATTTAATTGTTATAGCTGTAGTATATGCTATGAAACAAACTATTAAACGAGAAATGACATTGTACGTTGAAAATTGGTATGTAATTATTATTAAAACGACAATAATATGATTGCTGTAGGAAACAGTCAACATCTTTTAAATTACGATTATGAGAGTGAACACAAATATATATATAGGTTACAAAACATTTCACTCGAGTAAATTATCTTTAAAAGGTGGCAATTTTAACCACGAGTCGCTTGACCTGTGTGATCTGTCTACCACAACAATATGAGTGGTAACGGCAGGGACTGTTACCTGGTTTAATACACATGTTTGCTGACATATATGTAAATACAGCGTAGTGATATCATCATATGTAAAACAATTACTAATTTGTATAAAAATATATTTTGATAAATAACATATTTTTTAAAATTAGTTTAGACACATCTTAATCCATCACCTCCAACCCCTTAAAAGCATTTGAAATGAATCTCGATTTTCGTCAGAGATAAAATCTTACACAGTTTCATTAGTAGTCTGACAATCAAGTCACAATCTGGACACGACGGTATGGCAGCGATGTGATTCTTACAAACGTAATTAAAACACTACGTGACACATAGCACGCAGAGAAACTACTTAAAATTAAAGTTCAAAATATCGACCAATTAAAAGACACCAAAAGCTACATCAATATACCACCAGTGATTTATCGATATATATGTTTTTTTATCAAACGTCATGATCAGAGAGTGAAATGTCAAAATGTATTGTTGTAGTAACAACATCCTATATTGTTACGAGTCGTACGTTATGTCGAATTTTAATATGAAGCTTCTTCTTTGAATTCTTGTTAGCTTAGGTCAAGTGGGATATATAGCTAATTGACTTAATTATTGATTAATGAGATTGATTTACCTATTTATATCGGTCATGAAATTCGAACTATAATGCATGCTACTACAACTGTTACAATCGTAACACACAATGCCTTCCTGAACAATACTAGGAAAACCAGGTAAATCGTGACGTAGCCTTTGTCATGTACAGCGTTGTCTCACACATATGTTAATTTAGCCCTGGGGCCCTTATGGGGATATTAACATCTACATATATATTTATCTTAATCATAATCATATGATACGTTAATTATTCATTTTTTTTCTCTACAAATTCTTGTGCACCGTAGTTTAAATTTGATGAATGATTTAATTGTTTGGTAAACTAGACTAAACGTCCGGGAAGGATAACCCCTCAAATCAATGTGTAGTTGTTAAAAAACAAGTATGTAAATATCCAGTTTTCTAAGAATTACAAATATAACAACACATCTGATGACGTCTTTTACGTGGTATAAAAGGATCCGCTAATTTGACATACTGGTAGTATTGTCTACTGCAGTTAGACAATATGTTTCTCAGCCTGGTAATAAGGTAGGTGGCTTTGAATGGAGAAACCTCTGTAACAACAAGTACACATCAATGATATGTGGGGGAGATAAAAATGAGTATTTGTACATCTATTTGTATATTACTTTGAGTTTTTAGAGTTTGAGCAACTACATCATTTGATTAAATGACAAGTCGGTGAATATTTTCACATATTAAATCGATTTTTTTTTAGTTTGGAAAACAACATCATTTCGTAAAATGTGCAGTGGTTGGATATTTTTTGTACATTTTGTGATTGTTTTGAGAAGTAGTATCTACATTACTGGCGGTAAAAAATACTTTTTTAATTATAATGTTAAATTTTGCTTTATGAGTTTACTTTCGCAATAACTCAGGTATCAACTGAAGATTATTCCGAAGAACTTTTAAACTGATATTTCTTGACTTTGGCAATGCATTATGCTGATAACCATCAACCAAGTTACATTGTAGAAGAAACAACAACACAATAACAAAATGTCTTAAGATTTTACTTTTGTTTCTATCTATTTCGATTTCGCTCAAAATTCAATTTAGGTATATATTACTATAGGTCCTCACATCGCTCAAACGGCACTGTCAGAACGTCGGAAGTGCTCTATGATGAAGTTTGATTCAAATTAACTATCATTTTCCCGTGTGACACTTGTCCAATCTTGACACTGTTTTTGCACAGTTATACATTTCATTATATACAAGCATCTTCTGTTATGTTTCCAGTGAGGGTTGCCTAAATAATGTTAGGTAAGCTGCCTCTTCCATTTGTTAAATTGTTTTGTATCAAAATTTCTGATAATGAATACCTGATTTCCCTGTATTGTTTTCATGTGAGATGAATATACTAACATTTTTTAATCCAAGTATATGTTAAGATATTGTCTAGTTTTACATATGCGTTCTAAATTTATATCTTTGTCAACATTTCAGAATGTTGCAAATTTTCATGGCTGTTCTGCTGATGGCTTCAGCAGGGCAAGGGGCGTTGTCCTCGCTCAATACCAACGCATTGCTTACGGGAATGATTGAGGTACCCTCTGAAGCAAGGGTTGCTTCACAGTTTCAACCTGTACAGGCCAAGAGTTCGCCGAGTCTTCCAGATATCTTTAGAAGTGTTGAGAGTGTTATACCAAGCGCCCGAAAGAGTTTTCCTAGCGCCAAAAGTATTTCACCAAGCGTCCAAGATATCGCTCCAAGTCTTTCTGTCATTCAGTCATCGGTTAACGACGCTATCAGCAAAATAAGGACAGAAAACCTCGCCGAAGCCAAACTTGGAGGTAATAACCAATGTTCCTTCCCATGTCTGTCTAACTTAAGATTTTAGGATTTAGTCACAGAGAAACACTATTGTGTGAGGCAAGAGGTCACATACAGCATTAAACATTGTAAGTTGCACTTTATAATATATCTTAAAATAATATCATATACGCTTTTGTGATTATCATACACTGACATAGACACTACTTCACTACTAAGCCATTATTTTCATACAATAATATAAGTATTACCCTTTTAATACTATACCATTGCATTTTGAAACCGTATTAATGACGTCAAACGGATTTAATGTATCATGCTATGGTATGATATACACCCTCCCTTACATTCTTCATACAACCATACACTGACATACCCTACGGCACTACCCAGAATAAACTCACACGTACAGCAAAAATAGTATCATAATATCCTTAACAATCCAACAAATATGGTCCTAAGGGGCTTATCAATGATGAGCATTATATGGAACAAAACAACATAAGACAGACGAAATATGTAAAATCATGTTGGTATACACACGTATATATTTTACTATGGTAAGTCATATCTTGTGGTAGAGACCAAAGGGTTTCAGAATATTTGTTAATTTTGTAATTGTTATAGTGATGATATTCTGCTATAAAAACAAATCTCTTGTAGTTTGTAGATCAAAATAATCCAATAACATGTGTTTAACGGTAACCGGTTAGTGCGACACACTGAGGTTAGTCGTTACGCTTCAGTAAATAAGAATGCGTTGTAAAGGTATAATCCATCTTAATACTGGCAAGACTAGCCTCGTCTCGGTTTGGTATGTTTTTGTTTAACGTCCTATTAACAGCCAAGGTCATTTAAGGACGTGCCAGGTTTTGGAGGTGGAGGAAATCCGGAATATCCGGAGAAAAACCACCGGCCTACGGTCAGTACCTGGCAAGTGCCCCACGTATGTTTCGAACTCGCAACCCAAAGGTGGAGGTCTAGTGAAAAAGTGTCACCTTAACCACTCGGCCACCGCGCCCCTCCCCTCGTCTCGGCGACTGTCTCTGGATCATTTGATTCATATGGTACCAATACAGAAGCAGTTCTGATATCGTGTATGTGTTCATTCCTTTTAGCGTTCGATACGGTGGACAGTGCCACTGAAGGGTTCGGTCCACATTTAGGAACCAGTTCTAAGGCGATAGCACTAGCTGAATTTGCTGACCTCGTGGTGGAAACAGCCAAAGACACGGCGACCAGGTGAGAAAACAATCGCTTATGATACTCTTATATTTCTAATCATCCAATGTTGTCGACAAGTGATATTTATTTTTTATTTGTCATACGGATTTTTTGAGATGATAAATTAATAAATTACTAACTGAACAACTCTTCAGGAATAATTCATCATAACACTAGACAAGATAAACTGTAATCTCCGTTGCAATACCCGCTTCACTAAGATGTCCACATGAACCGAAATTATGGTTTTATAATTGAAAGTCTGGCCGCTCCGGTACATTGCCTGTAGTTTATCTGCTACGAAGAACCAGATCAGGGAAATCACCTATTTACTGTATTTTGCGCTCTCACTGTTAACATATATTTCGTTGGTACGTGAACAGTATTGATCAACGCGAAAGGCATGTGTTACTGTTTTAAATCATATAGCAATACACATGGAATTACGGTAACTCAAGACAACAGTCGATAAAACAATGGAACGCGATAACAAAAATTCAACTTGATATGCAGACCATTAAAGTAGAGAGACAATACGAAAAGATGTTCCTGAAGTGAAAACGCGTTTTGTTTAAGAAATAATTAACGATGATTCGTGTATTATTGCAGGATATACAACGAGGACGAGGATATTTTGCAATTGAATTAATAACGAAGGCCGTATGCCTGAGTTATTAATTAAAATTGCAAAATATCCTCGTCCTCGTTGTATATCCTGCAATAATACACGAATCATCGTTAATTATTTCTTAAATAAACCGCTTCCTCTGGTATAAAAGTTAAGCACTGTTTTTATCTCCTCAAACAAGGCCCTCCCCTAGTGTAAAAGTACCATATTTATTCACAAATAAGCCCCCTCCTCTAGTTTAATTGTTAACTGTATTTATCCTGAAATAAGCCACTGCCTCTGGTGTAAAAGTTTAGTACAGTATATATATATATATATCCTCAAATAACCCCCTTCCTCTGGTGTTAAATTTTAGCTCTGTATATATATCCTCAAATAAGCCCCTCCCCTAGAGTAAAATCTAAATACCATATTTATTCTCAAATTGGCTCCCCTTCCTCTAGTGAAAAAGTTTAGTACCGTATTTATGATCCAATAAGACCCTTCCCTTAGTAAAATGTTTAGTTCTCAAAGAATATAAACGTTTAAAAGTTTACTACCATATGTATCCTCAGATAAGCCCCTGCTCTAGCAATAAAATTCAGTACCATACTTATCCTAAAATAAGCCTTCCCACTATTTTAAAAAAATAAAACTTTGGGAGAGTTAAATTATGAGCCACGTTTAGCTAACTGATGATTCTTTCAAAATTTGTAGCCAGAGATTTAAATATGTAAGTTTGGATTAAAAAGATTTTTGTATATATACTATATACAAATAACCAAACTATTTCAGTTAAAAACATCTAATTTACTGGTTGCATACCAATAATCATAACCAATTAAAAGATTAGAAATATTATTGATTGGACGACACAAAAAATGAGAGGCTCTCTTTTAGATGAATGTTAAGGACCTGTATACCCCATAAGATCACTTTTAATTTTTAACCACAATAGGAAGTTTTATCATAATAGACTTGCTCGGTAGCTGTCGCCGCTGATACTCTGACAATGTTTTCGTTAGTGGAGCTATGCGTCAGATTAATATCTCTCTCCCCTACAGCTTGGTGTCGCGACAAAATTAGTTATTTCCCCATCGATGGCGTGTTGGGTTTTCATCCGACATACAAGGAAATGTTTCCTCCTCGGCGTCGTAATAAAAGCTGAATGAAGCTAATAATGATTGAAGACCTTGTAAACGACGTTAAACAAATGATGTCTTTATCGTTACTTTATCTGTTTTAGATTGAACGTCCAGACCGCCCCAGGGATCAGAAGAGCCCTCAGTAAAGTCGGTACTAACTTTCTCGTCCCAGCCAAGCGACGCTGTCCTTTCTCAAACCCCAGATGTGATTCGAGTTCACAGTACCGGACAATAGACGGCTCCTGTAACAACTTGAATAACCCCCTGTGGGGTAGGGCATTCACGGCATTCGAGCGATTTCTCCCACCGGCATACGACGATGGTAATGTACTGTACAATATTGTATCATTTTTTCGGCATAGCCGTATAATTTTCTTTTGGCCCCGGATATGACGCGGCAGGTGGCGTTACTGGTCAAGTGAAGTATGTGATTGGTCAATGTAGCGGTAGATGCAAAATGTAGATTTGTAGTTAAAAACGAAACAAAGTTAAGATTGAATGCAAGCTGAATAAGTGGATGTATCTTTTCAAATGACACATTAATACAATTATATTCCTGATTCAAATGCAGTCTAATTATCACCAAATATGATTCAAACCGATATAATTTTGTAATCCGTGCTCAAATTCATAAGTTCGTTAATTTATTTCAACAGCAGATTTACATTATATCCAGGATTAAAACTATGCCGTTTTTCTTTCTTAGACATTTCTTGTTTAATTTATTTCCTCGTGATTGTGAAAAGTAGCAATGGACAATCATTAAAGGATGAAGCAACAATTTCCTACAACATAATATTTCATCTTAGTCTTTAGATATAATTCATCATTTACCTTTTATCTTATACAGTACTAAACAGGAAGAGTTACTTCCCTTACACTAACCTGCCATACATTGAACATTTATACATTCGTAATTGTAATACAGCATGATCATCCTGGTAAACAATTTGTTAGATAAACACTTTGATTTCTTTAAAAAAAACTATAACAATTCGCTGTAGCTAAAATTTTGGTAAAGAGACAAACGAAATAAAAAAAATATGATAAAGTCAAACAGATTGTGATATAAACAAGCATCCTGGGTAACGCGAATGCAATTCATTTCCCCCAAAGGCCCCGCTAAATCAGGAATAGTGACCTTGACACAAACTTCTAAACCTGGAACTTATTTGAGAAATTATGGCCCTTTATCATTGTGAGAAGTTTGATCAAAATCAAGCCGCTAGAGAGCTGTCTACTTGTGGGCTACGAACATACATTACCAGACTGGCCCACTGTCTCTAGAATAAAAAAAAAATCAGTAAAATTAATTTATTTGTTTATTTGTCTCTAGAATGTGTAGGTGAAAAACGAGGGATAGATAAGCTAGAATTAGAATCAAGCTGAACCATCCTCAGCAAAAAACTTTAATTCTCCTTTAACCTGAATACAGCAAGATAGATAAATATCAATATTTGATTTTGAACTAAAGGCGATATATATGTTTCGTGTTAATATCTCATTTGTATTGTTGTTATTTTCAGGAGTTAATTCACCAAGAACGAAAGGTGTTTTTCGTAAACCACTCCCCTCCGCCCGAAATGTTAGTCTGGAAGTACATACTAACTTAGGCGTTCGAGCGAAGAAACTAAGTCACCTTGCCATGGAATTCGGACAATTTGTTAGCCACGACATCCAAATGAATGCTCTCGCTAAAGGTAAATATTAAATCTGAATTACGGAGGAACACAGTCATTGGTTTATAATGTTATATATACAGTCCATTAATTCTATAACTCAACATGACGCTTAAAGGTTCTATATAATATTCTTGAAATCATTGACTCGATCGACCGTAAATTGATGAAATACTCGCTACAGTTTGTGACAGGTAATATGTTTTTACTTTGATAGGATATGGCGGGAGAAACCTAAACTGCTGTCGATTTAAAAAAAGGTAAGTTGGGAGCCCTGTCTTTAACCGATGTATGAAAAATAAGGCTCAGTCCAACAGTTTAACACAATTCATCATTATACACTACGTTGTGGAGACCTGGAGTGGCTAGTGATTGGTCGTGTTACTTCACGCCCAAAGCGATGTGCAAACTTTGCAGTCAGTTTGACAAAGTATGCCTAGTCTGTGGATTGCTCTCTTATTTCGAAACTACCTTGGAGGGAGGCAAAGTAGTAAAATAAAGAAATAAATAAATAAATAAATGAAATTAAACATTGAAAAAAAAAACAGAGATTAGGTAACGTTTTCCATAACATTTCGATGTCCAAATCGATTTATAGTAAAATTCTACACACAACGCCGTTCAATCATATAAAAAATCTGTTTTGATTTGGTAACAGTCCTCATACTTCGGCCGATACTCTACATCTAGTTACGTAAAGGGGGCCGGAAATATCTCCAAAAATAGAACAAAGTCAGTGATGCTAATTTCGGCCATACTGCAGCCCAACATTGATTATTCAAGTTATGTAATCGAGGTATATATAATAACGTTATAGTAATGTATTCTTTTTCAAGAATAATCCTGTTTATTTGGTATAACATGTAATCAAAGAACATCATACAAATAGTATGCATAATATATATTATAGTTACCTCTGACCTATTCAACACCAATTTTAGCGAAACTATTTACATGTATTCTGATACACTGTAGATGAACGATGATTTGTGCTGTATACGTCATCATGTATGTAACTTATATACTGTTTTTATTACAGGAAAAATTGCTTCCATATCCCTGTTGCTAGTAATGATGAGTTCTTTGACAAAACTTGTTTAAATTTCGTGAGAGCACTTCCAGCACCGTCCCTCGACTGCCGTCTAGGTACGTATCAATACCAGATAAAGATGTCAAAAGGGCTCGTATAACTCATCTGGTTTTTCAAATTTCAGCTGTGAATACTGTGAATATATTGCATTAGAATGGGTGTGTGTCACTGTAATCGATTTTTATAGTTCGTTTTACAAACTATAGTTAAGTTATTTGTATTAAGTTATATTGATATACTATATAACTTTCATATCTTTGTTTAATTCATCTAATTTCACTCACTTTATTTTTCAATAACATGAAGAAAAACTTGATGCCCATCAAATATCAAAACTAATTATCAAAATATATATAACTTATTTGCTTATTATTTCTATTTACACTGCACATCGTATATAGCATGAAGTGGTGGTTATACGCAGGATTATGGAAAACAAGTCATACGTGTCATTATAACAGCACAATATACATCTTACACTGCCACACAAGACATTCTAACAACACAACATTCACCTTTCATTAGTCTCGGAAGTCGTTAGAACCACACAACATACACCAAATAAGAGACACACAAGACATTCCAACAACACAACATACACCTAATAAGAGACACACAAGACATTCCAACAACACAACATACACCTAATAAGAGACAAAAAAGACATAGTAACGATCCAATATACAACTAGCTCGAGTCATACAAAACATCATATAAATACAATATGCACCGTACACAAAGGACTTTTCCTAATTATTTGTGCATTTTTGTAATTTTTAATACCATATAATCCACAGGTGTCCGACAGCAGCTGAATCAAGTAACACACTTCCTGGACGGTTCTGCTATATACGGTTCTGACCAGGAAAATCTCAACCTGCTCCGGGACGGAGGTATGTGCATATAAGGAACATTAATAATAGTTTAAATTTTATATACCACTATATCATATCAACAAAGCTTTCTCACATTATAAATTATAATATGTTGTTATTTGACCTTTAGAAACAAGCCAATGTCTTTCCCAACTCACTGCGGAGAAAAACAGCTGACACACAATATTTCTTCCAGTGGCCTGTCACATTTCGGGAAAGATCCTAAAATTTTCGAAAATAGCGATAACAGTTGTTGTTTAAAGACACAGAATCCTCGAGTTAAGACGATTTGAACATATCTACATCAGCGTAAATCCTGTAATGAAAGTATCAGATTTCACTTTAACTTCTAATAACCATACCAAAAAGTATGTTTGTCGATATTGACATTTTTCATCGTTGTAATTAAATTCACCGTTTGGTACCTTTTGAATCCGCAAATATAATTAAGTAAATTATTTGCTACTATAATTTCCTGCAGAGATTCATATAACCATTCTTTTTTTCAGCCTTCCTCAAATCTCAAGGCAACAATGATCTATTGCCTCTTAATTCGAACGCCATCTGTGCCCAGGCTTCCAGGAATAAGTGCTTTCGAGCAGGTAAAGATTTTATGTAAAATAACGCTTTCAGTGCCTAAACCTCGTAATGTAAAATACCTCGCTATGATTGCAAAGACTTCATCAATTAAAATAACTCGCTCTCAATACCAAGCCATTATCCTGTAAAATAATCCGCTATCAGTGCCTAGACTTCTAAATGTAAAATAAGCTGTTACAGTCGAGTGACTGTGGCCCATTCCCATGTGTTCCGCTATCTTCTGATAAGGGGCCTTTGGAACTCATGCAGTATTTCTGGTGTCTTCTGATGAGGGGCATTCGGAATTCATGTATACGTTAAACCACACAATGATACACTGCATGTTGTTAATAATACGTTGACTAAAAGTAGCGGTGTCTTGTATGACCCAGGATGGTTCAAGGATGATAAATCCAATCAGACATACATTTCATTATCATGAATTATAAGTTTATCTTTTTTAATATAAGGTGATGTTCGAGTGAACCAGCAGCCCGCTCTGATTTCTCTACAGACAGTATGGATGAGACATCACAATAATCTAGCTAGGCAAATCAAAGGCGCCAACTCGGGTATGAGTGATGAAATTATCTTCCAGGAAACCAAGAAACTCGTCACTGCCCAGTTACAGCATATCACTTACAATGAATGGCTTCAAGAAATTCTGGGAGATACTATTATGAATCAGTTCGATCTAAAGCCAAGACCATCTGGTCAATACTACACTGATTACAATACAGCCGTGAAGCCAATGATCAGAAACGCCTTTTCAGCTGCAGCATTTAGGTTCGGCCACAGCATGATAGGAGACGACATCACGGAAAAGAAGGCGTCTGGCACCGTCCTTCATCACAGGCTACATACCACCTTCCTGAAACCTGAACTCGCTTATAGTGGCGGCGTCAACTCCATTATGACGGGATTGTATAACTCACCATCACACAAGACGGATCAGCATCTAACACACGAAGTTACAAGACATTTATTTCAGACTGCACCGAAGAATGGCCTGGACTTGGCAGCTTTAAACATTCAGCGAGGACGTGACCACGGCATATTTGATTACAACACTTGGAGAGTTGCATGTAATCTGGGTCTTGCTCAGAACTTTGATGGATTGGATTTCCATTCCGACGACATGAAGAACCTTCTTAAGAAAGTTTATGAGTAAGTTTTATGCAAGTATTATACATCATTTAATCATTACATGATTATATCTTACAATACATTTCTCTAAACCTAAAGTATGTTGCTCAAGAACAAAAGAGATTTGAAAATGTATGTTTCCTCTTCAAATAGCTTCATTTGTGTTATAACCTTGTGAAAGTTTTGCACAGGACCATACAATAATTTTTGTTTCTAAAACACATCAACAATTGAGACAAACGGAGTCAATCACCAGTAGAAAAAACGCCAGTCAAAATAGAAAAACGAAAGAGGTAAAATTCCAAAACGTTATCACTCCAAAGGCAGACGACCTTAGACAATATTACAATAAAGGTTACATAGAGAACCTCCAATGAATTGAATAAAGATTAAAAAACTTTTCATAATAAATTTCATTGATGATGTCAGTAAAACTTTCATAAATGTATTCATATATAAGACAGATGAATCATGTGACGTCACATATATTACTGACGTCAAAAGTATTTTCGTCGTAACAATAGGTTATTTCCCATTTGCCTTACGATATTGATGACACCGCCATATGTCATGGTAGAATAGGCAAGGTATATTTTTAATGCGTTCCCGATGACACATAATCTGTATTAGATAAACTTAACATAGAAATAAGGTCATCGAAATCCATTTCGTATCATATCATTATATGTTGGTATATAAATAGTTCCTATTTTTGGCTACTTAACCTTTTTGCAGTTCATTTAAATCTCATGCATAAAGAACACATATAAAGTAGCATATATTAATTTAACTCAAACTTGCTTATATAATCAAATGTGTCTACTTGAATAACGTTAAATCCTATCGAAACTTTAGTTCGATAGACATTGGAACAGATAGCAGAAATCCAGAATATTTAAAGGAAAAACATGTAATTATACGGATCGGCATTAGTATTTATATTTCGTGATAAAAGATAAAAACATAATGTAAAGAAAACCTTTGTATATGGTATTATATATTTTGTCCTTAGATCTGAATTAATACTGATTTTCCTATTTCCTTGAATGTATAAATGTGATGTGCATTGCAAGCTAATATGAAGCAGTTATGTCTTTATAAGTGAATTTATCATTTCAGTACTGTATTTGACATTGACTTGTTCACTGGAGGCGTGTCAGAAAGCATCACCCCCGGCGGAAACATTGGTACCACGTTTGCCTGTCTTATTGGAATACAGTTCCAGGCTCTGAAGAAAGGAGATCGATTTTTCTATGAAAGTGATACAAACGTAAAATTCCCCATTGGCGTTTTAGATGAAATACGGAAGACAACCATGGCAAAGATTATATGTGACACAACAGGCGTAACATCGATACCTCGCAATGTATTCAGAAAACAGTCATCGACGAGGTAAGGACAGAAAAGAATATTCTACTCGTAGGTTCCTGTATAGAATGGCCCCGTCTCTATAATATCAAACGTAAAGAAATTTAATAAATACAAATATCAAGCATTCAGGAAACAATCATCTAGGTAAGGACAGAAAAAGACTATATTACTCATTGGTTTCTGTATAGACTCGCCCCCTGTCTCTAGAATATGAAGATTATAGAAATAGAAATTGAATCTTATTCTTTTTGGAATAAAGGATATGTCTGACACAACCAGGGCAAGGTAATCTAGTATTATACTCAAGCCGGGCAAATAGTTACAAAAAGGTAGGAACTGGTGGCCAGTCTAGGTTTTGCATGTCAATTTGGTGAATTGCGGGGTTCCCACTCAAGAATTTGACATTTCTTTCGAACTATTTCTGTTGCCTCTGTCATATTATTTGTATCAACAACTAACTTGGTGTAGTTGAAATATCTAATTCATCTCAACAAACTTCCATCTAAATCCAAGGATTTTGCAGTCAAAATAGCTAATGAGATTGCGAGTGTGTTCAAAATAATGTTATGCATAAAAGCTTAAAGACGATTCTGAAACTCTCGTTACGCAGAAGAATCCTTTAATATAGTTATTGCAAATGCAATCTCCTTTCATCAACTCGTTTCATATGGAATGCAGTTTCATTTAAGAACCTGTTTGTAAAGTTATTTTTTATCATGAATTAAAGTCCCCACGTTTCAATATATATGAACACCTCCTTTAATATATTATATTCATCGGGAAGTTATCTAGTCTCGCATTCAATAAATAAACTTACTTATAGGGGAGGCCGTCTTCAAAAGAGTTATTGATAAGACTTTAAACCAAATATAACATGAAGGCTGGGAGGTAATATCCTGCTCCTTTTTCGTTTTGGAGTTTTTATTTTGTCAAATCTCTATACTTTGTTTCATTTGCATATGTTTATTATGGAGTAATTGTGTTTGTTTTGATCTGGTGTAGATAAACCTCATGTCAGATACAATGGTATGATGGAATGTCTCCCCTGTGTGTTAAATGATTTCATTACTTTATACTTTGTTTCAGTAACCCGGATGTAAATTGCGGATCCTTACCTAGCCCGTCCTTCTGTTCCCCAGTCAACGGTAGGTGGAGTTCCTGGTCAGCATGGTCTTTTACCCCGGGGTGCATCTCGGTAAAAACAAGAACCAGACAATGCAATAATCCAGCTCCAAATGCGTGTGGTCAGGATTGTTCAGGATCCAAAAGGGATGTACAGCTTGGAGGGGGAACTGGAGGCGGGATATTTGATCTAACTGGAAATAATTGTAACCAAAGGTCTCGTTTACCGATCCGACCGGTACCTCTTCCTAACCCAGGACTTCCATTTCCAAGACTTCCATTTCCAAGAATTCCGGAAATCCCAAGACTTCCGGAAATTCCACGATTTCGAAATATCCAAAATATAGCTATACCTTGATCACACATAAGTGCTAGTAGTTTACATATGGCCTAATTAATATATAGATATGCATTAAATTACTGTTCAATATTCAAGGTCGCATGACAAACTTTCTACTTCATACATATATAATTAATTATTCCATAGATGTTACTCATATCTCTGTATTAACGGAATAATGTTTGGTCCAGGTGTTCGATCCTCTAATTCCCGGATGGAGTACAAGGAGTATTTGCAAGATATGACATTCTGCAAAAAAAACATCAAGCTTTCCTATATTTATACGTTAATTGTTTTGTTATTAATGACGAAATCGTGTCGAATCTATTTTTGCTTGAAATAATGACCTTACACACGTTTAATTATAATGATTGATTATTGATTGACGTACATAATTGCATATTTGTACATATCCTTTAATTTTCATGAACATCATATTTTGTGTTTTTCTAATTATTGTATTTCTGCATCGCGAGGTTGGAATTTTAGTCGTTTCTTTACCGTGGATACATTTAATTATTTCTTGCTTTTTTGTGATATGCAATTGATATTTTGTCTGTCTTAATAAATGTTAATCCGTTATTGTTTCATTTTTATTATTCGAATCACCCTGCGTCCGTGGTCCGTGGTCCGTCAGTCCGTATTTCGAGACTAATCGGAAAGTAACATGGGCGACCTTGGTACATCATTTTGCATTTTTGGACCAATCCGTCCTGAAAACAACATGGCCAACAAACAGCCATTATCGCTAAATCTCATATATAGGTTTCCTTATTTAAAAAGTGCTGAAGGGATGTTTCTCAATTTGCACAGATTAGTAAAAGGAAGGGAAAAATAGAGAGAACATCAATCCGACATGGAACCTATAAAGATCATTCAATGGTGGGCACCAAGATCCCTCTGGGATCTCTTGTTGTTTACATTTGTACTATCTGTCGATAAGTGAATTTAATTATGAATGGAATTTTCAGAAGGACAGCTATTGGTGTTCTTATAGGTGTAGCTTGGTAACATGGAAATTATTAAACGAGTTCAATACTTCGTTTTGCCATTAGCTTTCCAGCGAGTGGTCTATACAACAGAAGTTTAATGAATCTTACATAACATATCAACAGTTGAAAGATTCTGTTGATCACATAGTTTTTATCTACGAAAATAATGGTGATTTTTTTTTTTTATCTTTTTTTTCTACCAAAGGCAAACGAATGTGTTTCGACTCCACACGGCGTCATTTATTCTTGTGTAAATTAGTTGTGACGTCACAATAATGTTATTACACACATGTATGGAACGATATGTCATATAGTATGGTAAAACGGACCAGCTATGTAATACATTGATTTAACATAGACAAACAAGATAAGATTATTTTGCATTACGTCAATCACGTCATAACCGGATATAACAATATCATACATGGCATTTTGATTAATCTATGAAGGCGAGTATACGCATGGGACTAAAGCATCAAAGATGATCTCAATAACACTCGGAAAGGAAACTAAAATATAATACATGCTCCAATATGAGAAAACGGATGTTGTGTCATATTTTAATCAATATTCATTATCAAAAATAAAGTCTTTCAATCTATATCTATACCTCGCTGCACTCATAACTTCCGTAATGGCACCATTTATTATGCTAATATGCTCGTCTGTGAAGATGTCGCTAGTCTTTATGGAATATTTCTGTTTCCGGTGATGTTGTCCCTCCTTATTGAAATCGGTACATATGTATTCCGCCTCTGTCGTTGGAACATTTAAAAATTTACTGATCCGTCTCAGTGTCGGGATGAGGTTTTCTTTTAAATCCACATAGCGAACCACCATTGAACGTTTTGGAAATGTCTTTAGCCAAACCAGATAGGATGACTTCCATTGACGAATTTGTGCTTTGACGTATTTATTCCAACCTAAAAAAACACAAAATAACAGAACATTTTTGTTGTCATTTATAATTTCACTTTTAGAGAGAAAAAAATATGCAAATACACTTGTTTAATACATAAATGCGCTTGTTTTACTACTTATATGGCACGGGATCAAATTCGTAATACTGTGTTATTGTTTCGAAGCCTCCGATTGGTCATTTGTTATCTCCAACAGTTATGACTGGCTAACCTTCTGGCCTTTAACCATTAACTACTTTTACATTTCTCACTTAATTGGGTCCTGTAACATTTGGAATATCATCATGGACAAATTTGTTTGCCGCGGGTCAACATTGGGATGACATGGTAAGAGGGTTGTCCTCATGGAAAGGTAGATTTTTCTGGGGTTCGAGTCGTTGAAATACAATTTGATGAGAGTAAAATAGACTTGTACGGAAGTGAGATATTGCAATGATCCTTGCCAACTTCACACCACCACCTCCCTCGTAATTCTCGATATGGATTGGAGTACCGATATCCATGTATGAATCATCAAATTAAATAACATATGTAAGACAAATTATTTAAATCTTTGTATCGAATCGTTGATATTTTAATGAAATGCTCGCGGCATCTAACATAGGCTTAACCCTCAAACTTCCCTTTCCCTAGTACAGTGGTATGTAAGTCGGTGTCATTTGTAACAAACACTACAAATAAGCATATATATGCAGCCTAACTTGCAAGTTCTATTTTATGCCAATCCTTTATGTATTCATTTTCTATCTGAACAAAAAGTAATTTGCTTCAGTAGTGACTAACTTTAAACAAGTCAAACGATGACCATCTACACAAATTTTAGTAGGCAACCAACGTGTATTCTCTTGATCAATTTACTAAAGTTTGGAATGGTTTGGTTTTTTAAACGTCCTATTAACAGCTAAGGTCATTAAAGGACCGCCTCCCGTGCGTGCGACATGCATGCGTGTGGTGAGTGCGTATGTGTGTTTTGGGAGGATGCTGTAAGTTCGTGTTAAGTCTCCTTGTGATAGGCCGGAACCTTTGCCGATTTATAGTGCTACCTCACCGAAGACACCCAGCAGGACACCCCACCCGGTCACATTATACTGTATGGCCTCTGCTAACAGCCATTTAAAAGTATTTAGCCAGTTTATGTGCTGTTCCATTTACAGTTACAATATAAGTATGCCCGCTAACAATAAAAAGATAATTTCGGTAAACAAATTGTGTGTAAAAGTGAGCATGAAACAAAAGAACATTAAACAAACGAATATGTAAATCATGCAAAAAATGCCTTAGTACAATCACGTGTATATTAAAATAACAAATGTAGATCTGGCCAATCTTGTGGTACAAACCACAGTTTTTAAATATAGGTTTTCAACACTTATAAGCTATATAATTCGGGAAAAAAAGAATATAACCGTCAACCTTGACATTGAAAACGTTTTAACAAAAATTTCAAATCTGCATATCAAAATAGAATGTATAAATTTGTTAACAGTGTAATTGACCCTTGACGTCTTGGTCTGAAAGGCATCCCAAGTTAGCACTTTTGGGGAAATATTTGATAAAATCTGGATGAAACTGGTCTCACACAAGTCTATATGCCATGCTACAATTGTGGGATCTCTTAATACAGTAACGACATTATGCATACATCGTGCGCACAATTGTCAAATGTGCAATTTAATCGCACATCTCTACGGTTTCGTAAGATCGGAGTTCAATACTGTGAAACGCCGAAAACATGTCCATGCTATCTTTATATTACAAGCATAATTTTTGTTTATGAAATCTTAATCTGTATGAAGTAAACAAGGAAGCAATGATTATCTGCATTGACCTACATAAATAGTATTACGTTCATATTATATTTGCATGAATCTAGGATTTCCTAACGTATATTGCACTGTATAGCCAGTGTGTTTTACTTCAATTTGGTGACGAAGAAATGCAATAGATTTGTGAGACTAATTTAGATCATTTATAGTCTGCTTCTTTCTTTCCACAGGTCTAGCACTTAAACATAAAGTGAATTGATTTGAAATAAAGTATAATCCAACATCGGTCTCCACACACGAATGTTTACAGTTTACTGAATGACCACAGAGTCAACGAAAGTTTATTTATCGAAACGACATGAGATCATCTATGTTTTCGTGTGTATATAAGCACACGGAACTGGTATAATCAAGGGTATATTCAGTATGAATTCTCTATGTGACATCCGACAATTCACGCATGGATGGCTAGTAATAGTAAGTAAGGTCATGGACCGGAGCCCTTGATGATTAAAAGTCGCTACTATCTAGTTGATGAAATAACAGCATTTGATTTTATTTCTTTAATTAGACTCCAAGATAAACTTGACCATGTAATTAAATGAAAGATATCCTAAAAAAAACTATGTATATCAAATATTTTTACCCAAATCGTTCCGAACATTTTAACATTATTTGAATTCAATACCTTAATTCATAAAAACCGCGATAGCTACCACATACAATTAGGTTGGATCCCTCATGGTGCGCACATTCGTTTGCACGATACAACCACACAATTCTATTATAGAACGCACACTGCACAGCGTGTAACGTTGTCCGCTCTTGTAAAAACATTTACCGCGTTACCCGGCCAAGGTTGTGATTTCAGTTGTGGCAGTTCCGCCTATTCGCGCATTGGGACCATAGACAATTTGAATGTGTCGCGAGCTGGGTATATTAAGGTTGTTATTTAGAAAAGGTTTGGCCGGGACAGGGATAATAATTCGAGTTAAACAGGGTATTCGAGGCATCCTAGTTCGAGTTTTTGAAAATATCAAGTCGTCGAATCAAATCAAAGGGACTTGAATTTTCATCCCATGGTCCATAAACATGTATCGATGACAGTACACCTTTAACACTTATTTTAATTATGTAACGAGTCGCTAAAAGATAACTATTTCATCACTCCAACAAGCAAGTCATGACAACGAATTCGAGAACTTGGTCGGCAAGTATATTTGTAAAAGAAGTCAATTATCAATCGAACCCCATCTTTCTGTTAGATTACAAATTTTGATTTATGCAATCTTTTCATTTTTTATTTTCTTTTCCTTTATTAGTATACCATTAACACTGTTATGTAATTGATATTCTAGTTAATAGTTGATAAGTCATTATTAAATGACATTTACAGCACATATAGGTTCCCATTATTATTCTTGTGTATTTCTAACAGCAAACACAGCTGCTGTCTCTTGGGTCAGTTTCGGGATCACCTTGTTCAAAGTTTGAACTGGGTCATGAATGCCAATTTTTACCCCATCTTTCTGTAAGATTACAAATGCTGATTTCTCCAATCTTAATTATTTTGGATGTAAACCATTAACATTGTTATGAAATTGATGAGTCATCACTAATTGACATTTACAACACATATTGGTCTTCATTATCATTCTTGTGAATTCCTAAAAGCAAACCTAGCTTCTGTCCCTTGGCTCGGTTTCTGCACAGTTGTATTAAGGATTGAATCTTGATTTGGTCGATTTCATGGGGTCATGGATTGAGTTGCTCTTGGGATAAATTTAATGAACTGTTCATGTTGAATTTGTCTCAAGAGCAACTCAGTTCATGACCCCATGAAATCGACCAAATCAAGATTCAATCCTTATATTTCAATTTTTTTTTCGAATAAAAAAGTCGGTCTAGATACTAATGTCTCGAAGCTTGTGCAAGTCCAAATGCGGAAAAGCCCGAGGAGTTCCGGATTGTGCATGTCTAGTCGGTCGAGTAAAATAGTAATGAGCAAATGAAACCGATTAAGTTTGCTAATTTCATTGAGTCCAACTTGAGGAAAAATTGAAATATATATAAATAGTGAAACGCCATCCAAGATTTTAAAATGTCATGATATGAAGTCTCTGTAATTTTATTAGTTTCCATGTATAAGGGTAAATAAACAAGGATTCAGTCTAATTGGATTGTTTAATACCCAATCAGTTATTTTGGATCGGATCTAAAAACATTGAATACTTAAAACTAATTAAATATAATTACGTAAGCCCGTTACCTCTCTTTATTCCTCTCAAATATCAAGTAGCAGCTTATATTAGTTTGGGTTGTTCCTGAACAATAAGTGGCATGTCTTACTCTGACATGCGTAAACTTCCGCAGAGTAACTGTTTATACTTCTTGATTCTTCTTTTTTATACATATTAATGTACTACGTCGCACATGCAATATTAACAAAGATGTGAAAATTATGGAAAATTATGCCTTTTCAATATCTATATAGTTTGAATAGTTAAACATGAAATAAAAACCAGATTTTTTGAAGAAATTCCAAAATTCTAATTTGTTGTTTCTTAAGTAGAACAAAGTGGGAAAACAGTTGCAGTCTGAGGCCTGCAATGAAAACGCGCCTTCTGAGAATGTTTGTCCATTGCAGTGTGGGCGTGGGAGTTGCATTTACTAACTTCAGAACATTTCGCTTAATGTAAAAAGAACATTTTCTCGCTCGAATTCATCTTTTATCTCCTGTTTCTAATATATTCAAAACTGTAGCTTCTTAGCATATATGATATCTAACATGTTATTTTCAGAATGTTCATGTTTAGTTTTTTTTCTGTTTGTATTTGTTAGACAAAACATAGTCGTAGGAAAGCTTTCTCTCGTCATTTATTCTACTTTCATGCATCATAATTTATATTCCTTATATCAATATAGTGTAATGTTAAGCCTTTTTTCTAATGATGTATGCTGATGATTTGGTATTGCTAACTGAAACTACGAGTGACTTACAAGATATGTTGGATATGTATAAAAAGAAAATAGTTGTTTTTTGAAAAAGTGTCAATTTACATAAAGATGATAAGTGTTTTTATAATGTTGAGCAGCTCCACTCCAAGTCGTAAACCAGTTCACATGTTTTGAAGTTGTTTTTATATTCAACAATAATTTTAGTCCACTACAAAAACAGCCGATCAAGGGCGAAAAGCTGTATTTGCACTGTTTTCAAAATGTAATTCTTTGCAATTGAACTGTGTTACACTTGTGAACCTGTTTTAATACATATGTGAAATGTATAATATTCTATGCCTCTGCAGTATGGGGTACCTGTAAGGCTATTGACATTGAAAAGATACAACTTAAATTTTGTAAAAGGATATAACATGTTAAAAAATCAACATGTACTGTTATGGCTTATTTTGAGCTGGGTATGTTTCCAATTGTATATACCCAGCATTATAAATTGATAAAGTATTGGTTTTAAGCTATTAAACACTAAGAACTGTATTCTCAAAGCTGCGTTCGAGGAACTAATGTATATGCCAGAAAGGAATAATGATTTTAATTGGGTGATTTTTGTCAAAGATACACTTTTTGCACTTGGCTTCGGTGAAATGTGGTTAAATCAAAACAACATTAATGCTTCTATCGATTTATCATGCAACAAACAAAGAATTTATGTATAAGTTCCTCAAGATGTTATGTGTATAGGCATTAGTAGATGATATCTCACTACAATACTATTTATATAAAAACATCACAAAACGTAATAGAATTACTTTGACTAGAATTCGTCTATCGGCACATACCCTTCATATTGAAACAGGATGTTATCAGAATATTGCAAGAAATTTACGTCTGTGTAGAGTTTGTAACTCTGACGTCATAGAAGACGAGTATCAATTTCTGTTAATTTGCCAATTCTTTCAAAACCCAAAGATCAAGATGTATTAAAACGTACTACTAGAAAAAAAAACATTTGTATTCAAGTTGACCCAATTAATATTAACAACTAATTTCAAAGTTTATCAATGCTGAGTAAATACATATATGATGCTACACAACTACGGGAAAGTATGATTTAATACATATTACCTAATTTTGATATGTACATTCTCTACACAATTTATTTTCATTACGTCGATATCATGCAGTGCCCGCCAACTGAACAATGTACATGTTTCTACTGATGAGCTATAAAGCTCAAGGTTAATAAACAAATTGAAATTGCTATTGTTACTTTTATATTAAAATTGTATTCATTTCGGTGAGTAATACTCTCATAATTAGCTTACTAAAATGAAATGATATTGTATCAATTTCCCCGTAACACATACATTTTTATTATCTTTGGCACAAAGAAGGCGCTATATTTTAAACGTTTGGATTCAATTTACACAGATTAGCAAAAAGGAAGGGAAAAATAGAGAAAAGATCAATCTGACATGGAACCTATAAAGATCGTTCAATGGTGGGCGCCAAGATCCCTCTGGGATCTCTTGTTTCAATTCTTGTTAGGTAATTTTCTATAATACATTTACTGCCAGTGTCCTGTTAAGTATTCGTTACTGTCCATATGTCGATTGGTATTCCCATATATAGTATGTTACCTGTTCGGTAATGTCCGTGCTTGTCCATGTTTGGCAGTGTTACGTGTGACAGGTGAGGATGAACGAAACCAAAATATATTCGCGATACAGCACATACAGCATGTTACAAGTAACGAGGACGCATCGTCTTGGGTCCTTTTCTCACAAAGTACATTTATACCTATACAGGTCGACACGTGACATTTCGATACAACTACAACCAGTTGGTGAAGATAAGTAGTGTATACTATATATAGAATAAATACATTTTAATTCGTATTTTAAGAACAATAGTACTTGTTATAATTGACATTGAATCTAAGGCAAGCTTTTAATTATTTCAGTGGTTGACTTTTTATACAGGTTGAACCAGATACGCTCTTTACTCGAGACTTCCAGAAAGAATTTCCTAAAAGCTTCTGTAAAATTACACGAAATCGACATGATTTTCGAAACTCTATTGTGTCCGTTCTGTCAGAACCCAAATGTACCGTTTCTCTAACAATTACTTTGACTACTTATGATTTCAGTCTCGTCAGTTTTAATACTACTGATGTATACATAATATAGTTGTGAAAATGCCAAATATAACCCAACATATCCACTTATTAGATTTTCTCCCAGAACTAACACGTATACCAAACGGTTGATCGCACCGAGGCCTAAAACGTTTAAAGTTTCAGCGAACAATTTGGTTTCCGTTTTTCATTCTCAAATCGCTACTCTATACCAGTTGATAGCTACATTTAGTCGTATATAAATTTCGTTCCGTAAGGACCGATGACTCTGTTACACCTCTTCCATATGACGTTGTTTTAATTAAAAAGTAAATAGTTAAAACGGATCGAATATTATCAAACATTATGCTTGTGTGTGTTGTGTTACATTTAAGCCTTTTGCTAATATGACTTTAAGCTGTATCTCTTCGGTAATTGTTAAAAATTTGGAAAATATTTTGGAAAGATGATCATATCATCCCTCTTTACATCATACACCTGAATAAAATGTATTAGGCTTTAAGCTACAGATTCAATTAAGAAGCCTATTTTCCGTTT
The DNA here is from genome assembly GCF_902652985.1 of Pecten maximus. Lineage (NCBI taxonomy): Eukaryota > Metazoa > Mollusca > Bivalvia > Pectinida > Pectinidae > Pecten > Pecten maximus. Next base: position 16,505,135 of record NC_047027.1, read on the forward strand.
AGATTTGGCGAAATCGATGATTTCTTATTGTCCGTTAAAGATTGACTACTGACGTATAAAACACAATATTTAGATGGTGGGTGAAGACAATAATGGTCTTTAATTTCCTTGTGCGATTAAAACGTATTGAGATTGATTGAAACTAACTACTTTAATAGAAGCTCGCAGAGTATACCATATACAACAAAGGGTTTGTATGACCTGTTACGACTACAATAGAAAAACTATTCTGGGGATAATTGTACCTGCTTTATGCCAACTTGTTTTCTTTTCAACAAATCAGTTTTTGTGTGGAAATATTACAATTTATTACAAATCCTTACAAATAATACGCAAGATTTTTATTTTCATATCAATAATTTTTTTCCGAAATATACATGTAACCAAAATAACTGCGAACAACTTTTTATGCGTTATCATTTCCCGGACATTGTGAAACGGCCTACAAACGATAGCCAATGAAAACATGATTAAAAAATATTCCCCGTCAACGGTCACCGTGTAAACCGATCAAAACGTATTGAGAGGGTTTTCCACGTGTGAAATAAAATATATATTATTCAACAGCTATAATGATTATGGCTGCCTTCGAAGTTGAATAACATACCTATATTGCGTTAGAAAAAGTTGTATTTACCTGGAAATCTAGAATGCTTGTTTGCAATTAACTAGACAGGCATGTCAATTAATATAAACAAGACTACTACTTAATATGCACTATTCGTATATTATATCTCAAGCTTCAAAGACATAAAAAGGATGAAGGGAAATCAAACACAAGCCTCTTAAAAAATTAGATCAGACGATGCAGACCTGATCAACTTAAGAGAAAGGAAGTAAAACAAAACAATAAACATACAAATGAGGCAAAGAAGCGAGTAGAAATGTATCATGTAACTGTTACTTTATCCTTAAACTTGTGATGCTATGATCTGAGGTAATGATACATAGTGGCAACAGACGTGACCTAAATACATGTTATATGAGGAAAACACAACTGACTGCGGTGATCTTAATTTCAAGGGTCATCTACATTGCAAATCTTAGGTTATTTATAGGCATACAAAATCACGATTGTGGTACAATTAACAGACGTAGCTGGATCAAATATTTGCATTAAAGATGGCTAACCATGTGGCTTACTATTTACAGCTGTTTTTTTTAATTTCTTTAAAACATGCGCAAAAATGCAATAATAATATAAAATGGATAATATAATAAACTAATGTGTATCAAATACATTGCATACAATAACCGATATGTTCACTAATGTTTATATATCACAACAGCTGCTTTTATATCACCAGATTTGACTTTACGCGTATTAGGGACCAACCAACCAATTGTTTTTCCATATACTTTAGTGTTAACGTTTTGGAGTATTTCATTCAAACTCATGAATTCAATATGACAATTATGGTTTATAACGAAAGTTTAGGGTCTCATAAAACACATTATCAAAAAAGGTGGGTCCTTCAGCTCAAATTTTCTCCAGGGTAGCCATTTTGAAAATGGGTGAATTTCGAAGTAAACATTCTTAAAAATCTGAAATGCTTACCTGTTAATTATTATTACCTGAACTTTTGGAAAAAAATTCAATCGGACTTACGAAATTTATATCAACATTTCTTATGGATAGCTGCCTATCAGTCTACATATCTATTTTCTTACTTCATATCATACTGGCCAATCAGTGGCTGCCAGATATTTTATCCTTGGCTCAACTTTCTATACACCGGGGATGTTTCAAAAATCTATTTTTTTCAATTGGTTGGGTGTTCCCTATAAACTTTGATTCTATTTCGCCTATACTACCGGTCGAATATAATTTCCCTTGTCCATATGTTAATTGAGAATTGATCGTTTTTAAGGTAAAACTTACGCTTTACAGACAAACAATGGACACCCCCCCCCCCCCCCCCCCCCCCGACATAACTTCACCAGATTATCAGGCAGTTGAGCTTAAACTCAGTTATAATAAATTCCGAAAAAACGAAGTACGCCCTACCTTCAAGCCAGAGAACGAAAGATAGCATATTGAACTCACCAGTAGTGTTGAAACTAGACCGGTCCACAAGGGCATGGAATCGATCACGTGGTTTTTTAGACTGTTTTGGTGCATCGACAGTCGTATTATTTCCTGCTGATTTAGGAGTCTTCCCTGAACTCCAGTTGAAAAACGCCTTCAAAGCGTCAAATGGATTTCTGATCAAAATCACAGCCTTCTGAAACTGGGTCAAATTCTTCGTCCTATGACTTTTATACACTATACAACCTTTCGACTTATGATTGGGAAAGATACATTCTCCCGGAAATCCACGGACACTCAGGAATTTATCACAGTAGACGGTTCCAGTACAATAACCTATAACAAGAAAATAGCTCCAAATTATCTTATTATATAATCTGAACGGATCAGCCAATCAAGATTCATTATTTCGTTTTTCTGCCTTATTTTGTTTTACTTCAATTAAGTTTCTTTATTAACCGTTACAGTATAATTATTTCGTTTTCCTTTCCTATCATAATGTTAACACAGTGGAATCCAAATGTATCCGTTCTTCATGATTACGGTTCAAGTAACTTATTATTAGGAAAGGATCAAATACTCAAAAAAATTGTTTTATCGCTTATCCGTTGCTTCTGGAATTCGCAGAAGATTAGCATCGGTAGGAACAGGTTTTTTTTCTCGCATGGCATAAGGTCATCTTATTCAGTGTTCTGATATCTTTGCTGTTTATTTGTTTTATATGTATGCTATACATAAAGATGAAGGATCTGATGCTACTTAACTTAATTACCCTCTCAAAGAAACAACAAGCATTTCAAAGGTCAACTAACCTGAGAAAGGGCGGACTGTTCGTTCGTATCCATAGAAATACTCAGCATTAAGCAGGAACAAAGTTATAACCACTTTTCAAGCCACGGGATAGAGTCCACAACTTTCATTAAAACGGGGACAGGGTGAATATTTCGAATTCCACATTGTAATTGGAACGTTTCTTCATAGTAACACCCATGTAACGTGAGTTCCTCACTAACTTCGCTAATTTTACATTCGACTTGTCCCCATTTACACAACACACCTGGCTGCCCTGAGGGAGGGTGTTATAGTTGCACGTGTTGCCTCCATTTCATGATCAAAGAAGGTGACTAAATTTGGAACAAAATAATGTCTCTTCTTTAAGACAATATTTTTTTCATAATGTCTTCTTTGACACTGCCTCACTTTTGGCCTTATTTTCAGCGTTCGCCCCAACGAGGAAGGCTTTTTGGACCTGTCACAAAGCCGGGACATACCAGAGGGTATAACAAGAGGTCCATGGGCCCTGTATTGCTCACCTGGTTGGATTTGACCGAACGTCAAAATAATGTAAATGTTCATTTCGTTAATAGCTTTATTTGTCAATCTCAAACAATGTCTGAAAAATTATAGTGTAGGGATCTCAACTGATTTAAAGAAATAACCAAGAAGTGAAGTCCAGACACTCTAAGGGTGTGAAAAGACCCCGGGGATTGTTTTTATAAAATGATTGTGTTTAAAGAAACTTAATCCTTTTGGTTAGGGAAAGACCGATGGGATTACTTATACATGGTTATAGGATGGGGATCTCAACAGTTTCAAAAATATAGCCAAGACACTGCTGGTAGATCCTTGGAGGTGTGGTATTATGCCATGGCCCATTTTAACATCATGATTGTGTTTATCTCTAGATGCCCAACAATGAAATATATGGTTATAGGGTGGGCTCTCAAGATTTTCAAAAATGTAACCAGGAAACCCAGCCCCTATGGATGGGGAAATACCCCAGGGCCTATATCTACAACATGATTTTTGTTATCTCTTCATCCCCAACAATGCTATAAATGTTTAGAGGATGGGGATCTAAGTGGTCTCTAAGATATATCAAAGAAACTTAGTACGTAGGGGTGAGGAAAGACCCTAGGGCATACGTCTGGGTTGGTCAGAGATACTATTTATGAACATATCTGTTCCCTTCCCCATGGCGGTTTCTGACCAAACAAATATATTGACTATTAATGACTATTTAGCGATTTAAAGGACTAATCTTTATTTATCCTATAGGGCTCCATCCCCCTAAGGTCAGCGCCACCATTCAAAATCTGTTTCTCTTTTTCCAAATGGCCCCTAGGGGAGTCATAACCATCATTTATGCATAATATGTTCCGCTGATAAGATGTTTCTGACTAAATTTGGTTCAAAAACATTCGTAGGTTTATGACTAGTAGCGATTTAAAGGCGTTAGCTCTATTTCCCCCATCGGGCCCTTGTCTCTCTGGCCCCTTGGGAGGTCAGAGTCACCATTTATGCACAATATGTTCCCCTTCCCCCAAGGATTTTGCTGACCAAATTTTGTTGGAATCAACCAATCACTTTATGACAAGTAGCCACTTTAAAGCAACTACCTCTATTTCCCCTATCAGGCCCGCCCCTTTGGCCCCTTGGTGGTCAGAACCGTCATTAAACAAAATCTATTCCCCTTTTCCCAAGGATGTATCTGACCAAATTTGCTTAAAATCCACTAAGTATTTTATGACTAGTAGCGATCTAAACAAATGTTGACGGACGACGAACGGACGACGGACGGACGACGGATGCCGCGCCATGGAATAAGCTCACTAGACTTCGGTCCAGGTGAGCGTAAAATGGTTGTTTGCTTAGCGCTCAGCATTGTTTTAGAGTGTAACTACTGGTTCACCCGATATCAGTACAATGTGTCTGACTGGGGTTTCCTCCTGGGTATTTTTAGTAGTTTGTTTCATTTATGCTGCACTATAAAGTTGTACTCAGTTCCTTATAAGGAGACCACACACAAACGTACAAAACACACACACATACACTATTTACATGCATCAGTCCCAAAGTTGAGGCTCTCGCTAAGTGCTGATAGGACGTTCAGCAATACAAAAACAATCATGACCTTCCTGACAGTAATCGACTACTAAAGATTTTTTTCAAGAGAGATACATTTTGAAAGGCTGAAGAAACACGCATAACGTCCTCGAAACCGTCAGGTCATAGAATATTGTGAATGTGAAATTGGAATAGGTGAAATGCCCAAAAAGGGAAATGTATGCATAGACTACTTACAATTGTTTATTATGAAAGAGGTGTTCGATAATGAGCTTAAAAAAGATACACTATACCTGTGAGTTGTTGGATCATATGCCTTGTCCATGTGTTTCCCGACCCTGGGTAGCTCAGAAGAGCTACACGTATAAAACTGGCGTTTTTTGTCATAATAGCAACATTTCGCAAAGGACAGAATTCCGATTCAGCCTGAAAAATCGGATGACTTCTTGAAATATCCAGAACAGAACTGGGACTTAATCCATGGTTTGAGTGATACAGATTAAAATCAGTATTGATAACAAGTAGAAATCCAAGCCCAAACATGCCGAAAATTGCTCCAAAACATTTGCGTGAAATGGAAAACATGATAAGCCTTGTCTTATTAGATTCCTGGTTGGAACTAAATGCTACCAAGCGGTCGGTAGGATGTGGGTCTCATTGATGCTCGGTTATATTACACAATTTATCGTCAGACGATTAAAACAGAACAGAAAAAATAGCATCGATTACAAAACGCTCACCTTCAAAATGAAATCAGATACAGAACAATGTTTTTTTTTATTTCTTTCACAAGGACAGGCCATTTGATTCATTTGGAATAACGTATGTACCTTAACCGCGAGTGTTGAATCGCCCTGCAGAAGAGTCTAAACCAGGATTTGACCTCAATAAACCAAGTAAAATTGTTACACGTACTTGCACTTTAGTAAAATTGTTACACATACTTGCACTTTAACAATGGCCGTCCATGCAAACACACCTACAATAAGTAGTTTACAAAGAGTGAACTGATCGCGCACGCGAATATCAACACGTTTACCTGACGTTATAGCAGAGTAGTGCATATGGTCAGTAATTCTATCTTCTAAATTCATCCTAAATGATAAGTTGCAAATTATGTATAGATCTGAAGTAGTTCTATTTGTTCGCGTGCTTGCATATCATAACTTCGCGTTGACCATGAAACGCTTTAAATATATAGCATATAATATATAGTATAACCACACATGTCAATCCCCCCCTTTTTTTTTTTTTTCGTTTTTTTTTTTTTTAATTTTTATTATTTCTACTGTATCCTACGTAAATCGCTGCCAACTCCTGAGATATATCAAATGTAGAATTGCCATGTCCACATTCTCCTATCGGCCATTTTCTTCAACTGACGTCTCAAAAAATCTGTTTCACAGGTATATCTCAACACGAATAGAGGCTATGGTAAGCGACGATAATCGGCCACATGTAACATTGCTCACACCCATTTTAACTGATAAAAATAAAGTACAATGCAGAAATATCCGCGTTTATCTTAATATATATCATAAAATATAATATGCATATCTACATAAATATTTGTCATCACAAATGAGCAAGAGACAAAGCCGTTCCATGGATCTCTATTGCAGTACGAAATGAATGTCTAATCTGGTATATACAAAACCCATTGTTATTTAACAATTCATTTTACCGTCCGAGTCAACGATAAATCAAAATTGTCTATTTCAGTCGATGGGTGACTTATGATTGAAAGCATGCCGTTATTATCTATCATAAACTAAAAACAAATTCAAATCCTCATTGCATCTTTATCCAATGAATCTTACTGAAGATTTTTGTAATATTTTATGGGGGTTATATCATGCATATACAGAACTTACATGTTGTTAGATATCAAATAAGATGAAATGCGTGGATAACACACTCCTCAGTCCTGATGGTTTGTCGTAAATTTGCAGTGTTAACATCGTATTGCCTACCTGTAGACACTGGCTCAGCAGATTCAGGCATGATGCTCCATCTGTTGCGTAACAAATTAATTAATGCTTTCTGGATGGAAAAAAATTATGTAGCACTTTCATTCTTTTGAGACTGGTGTTTTTTCATAGAGGTTTTGTTGATAGTATATAGTACATTATAGAATGAAAACCATCATACACTAGCGATCATCATTAATGCAAAAATACAATCCTTCTATATACCAAAACTTTGAATATCAAATGTATGATTTAGACTTGTGCCCGATGATTTCTCGCACACTTTACCATAAAGCATATATTTCAGATGTGATCACAATCTAGTAATTTTTGTCGTACAAACCAGTTTTGTTGCTTGCTAGAGCGTAACGGCTTATATTTAACACCGTCTTCAGAATGTTTTGAGATGAACCCAAATATAGCTCACAGCCACAGTTTACTCCCATGTCTCTTTTCCGACATCTATTTGAATTGTCTAATGGTATAATGTAAAAAGAACGTGAAAGGGCTTTAATGAAGGATGCAGGTTGAGATGTGTCGCTTTGCACATATATTATAATATCAATACTATTTTGACTACGCAAGGGCCTTGATATAGTTGAATCCGGGTATGAGTCTCCAAGCAGAGTATAAACTAAAACGCCGGTACATCCATAGATACTATTATCGAAACACACTCTAATTAAAAGAGGATCGATTTGTGAATAATGAACCGTTGTTTGTTTGTTTGGGTTTTTTTTTATTTCATTTTGAAATTCTCTAACATGTAATGTCAGCTTTAAGCAAGTAAGCCCTATTACTAAAAATCCACTAGTATGTGCGATGACATCAAAGAGTCAATGTAACAACATTTGAAAGATCGCATACAGCATCAAAATATCTTGCGGCCATATCGTGCACACATCGTTCACACACGGTGCGCTAACAATTATGTGATGTGCGATTGTACCGCAATTACAATCACGATTAAATCGTGTATTCGGTTTAGCCTGTATGAAATAAGAAATGAAGTTTAAGGTATAGATTAAGCCGCCTTATTTTTGAAGTCATTTAGGCAAGTAAGGCTTATTTACGAGACCGTGCTAATTTCCACCAGAAAAAAAAATCATTAATGAATAACACTCCTCGTTGCAAATAATTGTTAATGAAATCGTCAGCACTATTCTTAATTACACAAAATCATTCATTACATTTATTTTTTCTTTATCTTGAACTCGACTAGATATACAGGTCGAAAAACTTCATTCCTTGCTTATAAACATATGTTCGATATTTCAAATGCACAACTAACTTTGAGCAAAACATGTCACAGGGTAACCATGTGATTGTTTTACTATATGTTCATAGACACAACAATGCATGTTGAATTAAGTAATTATATCAAAAATAACCTGTCGTCCTTACCTCTGATTACCTCATCCATTATATCGACTGATATAGGTTGGTCACTTTTCATAGATATATCGTTAGTTCAACAAGAACATGAAATATCGCCGGCAGTTGTCACGTAGTCGATACACCTGAACAATCAACAGGTAAGCATACCAGGAAGAGAATGCAGAGGTCGATGTTGTTGACATTTACCCAAATTATCTGAAATGTTCATATTTTTTTCTGCCGTTGGATACACATGTTTATATGTAATACAAGTACCAGGTATACCTGCAGATGAAATATTATGAAACTACCAGTCGGAAACAAATTAAAGCCAAACATTTTCAATCCGTTATTTAGCCCAAGAAAAAAAACAAAAATCAAATTCATGGACGGATTTGGTAATATATATACATGTTTATGTATGTTTAGCAAATGGGGTTTTTATTTAAAAAAAAACAACAACAAAAAAACAGCAGAGGGTTATGACAGTTGACAAAATGAAAGATAAAGCCGGCATATTATCGAGACCGGCCTAACTTCGATTCAGGCTTATTATCGGGATTTTAGGGAACTTGGAGAACACATCTATGACCACGATTACGTAGGCATAAATGTCGTTTTCACTCTACAACTGGAGGTATGCTTACATATCATAATAATAAATAATAATTTGATTTATATATATATATATCACAACATCATTACAACATAGCCATCTAAAAGCCAACTCGTTATGTGTGGTTATTTGACCTTTACCAACCAGTCAATGTCTTACACACGATATTTCTGGCTCTGACCTACCACATACTCATTTCGCAGCTGAGTCGACTGTAACACACTACAGAGTAAAATATATACCGATAGCACACAGCACCTGTGTTGTGATTCGAACTAGCGACCCCTCGGTCACATAGCCCTGCGTCCTACTGCTAGACCAGCGTGCCTCCATATACACCAAAATACTACTTGATAATAGGTAATGTTGTCTACAAAAATATCAATACTTGTAATTATATTGAGGATGGTTGGTTGGTTTATTTTGTTTAACGTCCTGTTAACAGCTAAGGTCATTTAAGGACGGCCTCCCGTGCGTGCGACATGCATGCGTGTGGCGAGTGCGTATTTTATATTGAGGAAGCGTGAAAACAAATAAGTTTCATTAGCGACGTTGACATTAATGAGGTCATTTCTCGATGTACCATTTGCTAAAATTTTGTTTCATGAGTATGTAAGATTTGTTCTGTGTCAACATCTAGTTCTTCATAAAACTTGATAGAACATGATATTATTATTTGTTTTGTTCACAGATCAGTCACATTTCTTTAATTGATTTTGTACAGGGTTTCATTTTTAGCTCACCTGCCCGAAGGGCAAGTGAGCTTATGCCGTTGCGCGTCGTCCGTCGTCCGTCCGTCCGTCCGTTCGGCGTAAACTTTTCCATTAAAACAACTTCTTCTCAATAACCAAAATGCCTAGAGACCTAATATTGGGCCTGTAGCATCCTGGGGTGAATGAAGGGCTACCAATTTAGTTCAAATGAATGAAGTTGACCTTCATTCAAGGCCACAGGGGTCAAAAAAGCTAAACTCTTTAAACAACTTCTTCTCAATAACCAAAAGTCCCAGGAAGTTGGGTCCGTAGCATGCTGGGGTGAAGGGCTACGAAGTTTGTTCAAATGAATGACCTTGGCCTTCATTCAAGGTCACAGGGATCAAATATCCTTAAAAAATTAAACAACTTATTCTCAATAACCAAGAGTCCCAGGGAGTTGATATTGGGTCTGTAGCATGCTGGGGTAAAGGGCTAGGAAGTCTGTTCAAATGAATGACCTTGACCTTCATTCAAGGTCACAGGGATAAAATAGGATGAAATCTTTAAATTACTTCTTCTCAATAACCAAGAGTCCCAGGGAGTTGATAATAGGTTTGTAGCATGCTCGAGTGAAGGGCTACCAAGTTTGTTCAAATGAATTACTTTGACCTTCAATCAATGTCACAGGGGACAAAAAGGCTAAAACCTTTAAACGACTTCTTTTCAATAACCAAGAGTCCAAGGGAGTTGATATTAGGTCGGAAGCATGCTAGGATAAAGGGCTACCGAGTTTGTTTAAATGAGTGACCTTAATGACCTTAACTTTCATTCATTGTCATAGGGGTCAAAAAGGCTAAAACCTTTAAACGACTTCTTCTCAATAACCGAGAGTCCCAGGGAGTTGATATTGGGTCTGTAGCATGCTGGGATAAAGGGCTACCAAGTTTGAGCAGAGCCAGATCGCAAAATCTTAATTCACTCAAATTTCATTCAATTGATTAAAATGAAAATCACGAATTCTTTTATCTACGAAGGTTACCAAATATACGGTACGTGATGGTCATTTGAACAAACTTGGTAGCCAATCATCCCAGTATGCCACTGACCACATATCTTGACCCTGGACCTCTTAGATAATGTAAGTAACAGATCAATGTATGTTGGGGTATTTTTTGTATGGAGTTAAAATGATTAAAAATGATACATGTATCCATCCTTTGCCATTATTTTTGAGAGACGACTATATCAAAAACCTTTGCGATAATTTAGTTTTCAATAGAAATTGAAGAGATGTTATGCCTGAGTGTATAGCATTATCAAATGAAAATGTTTAAGGATAATAAGATATGCCCTAGTGCATGTAAATGACAAATGTAAGGGGACAATTCAATTAAAACTGTGAAGTTGTCGTCTCCATTACGTGAGAATGAAATGCAAACACACTATTGATGATTTTTTCAATGTATAGCAATGTCAAACTTGGTTATCGTTTTTACTAAATTGCGAAGTTTAGAAAGAAGGCCATGATGCCATACCCGGTCTAATGGCTAACTAATGTCATAGAAAACCATTCTGAGTTATTTACGTTTATCTAAAGTGGCAAAAGTATTATACGAAATAACTATAAATTGACTTGATATGTAATCATCGGATTTGGATCAAGATTTATAAGATGAAAGAAGAGATTTGTCAGTTAAATAGCTAAATATACATTAAAACAATAATTTGGTTGAAGGAAATGAACGAGTGGTAGTTAAGTGATTGATGAAATTAAGTTTGCATTGGATACCTAATAATATCGTCTACTTCGTTGATTAGACTCTGGTTTATATGACCAGTACCAACAGCTTATTTTGCATACCGTCAATCACATCATGTCAGGATATAACAATACTATACATCTCATTTTATTTACCTTCAAGTGTGATTATACACAAATGACTAATGCATCAAAGATGATATCATTGGTACTTGGAAAAAGAACAGTAAACGTTGGCGATTTGGCAAGGGGATACCACACAATGTTTATATTTGAAATTGCTGGTTAAAGGTGATACCATATGATGGCAGTATTAAACAGGTTTGATATACCTCCTGGGAAACTTTTTAGGTTTAGTAATACAACGTCGAACTACTGTTAGATGTATTGATGAGAGTGACAGATGATTAAAATATAATTAAAATATAAATACATTTTCCAATATGAGAACAATGGTGTAGTGTCGTATTCGAAACACTAATCGGCATAAGCAAAAAGAAAGTCTTTTAATCCATATCTATATCTCGCCGCGCTCATAACTTCCGTAATCGCACTATTTATTATGTTAATATGCTCGTCTGTGAAGATATCGCTAGTCTTTAGGGAATATTTCTGTTTCCGGTGATGTCGTCCCTCCTTATTGAAATCGGTACATATGTATTCCGCCTCTGTCGTTTGAACATTTAAAAATTTACTGATCCGTCTCAGTGTCGGGATGAGGTTTTCTTTCATGTCGACATAGCGCACCACCATGGAACTGTTAGGAAATGTCTTTAGCCAAACTAGGTAGGATGACTTCCATTCAAGAATTTCCCCTTTGACGTACTTGTCCCAACCTAAAAAAAACACAAAATAGCGCATCATGTCCAGATCATTTTTTTAATATCTAGAATTCCATAGCTGCCTTGTTTGAGATGGATTTAAACAGAAACCTTACAGTGATTGTATAGAGAAGTAAAAATATAAAGACTGAATGATACAACTTAAGTAATTTTCATAACAACTGTACTTGATAACATTTGTTTCCTCTATGGCAGCATAATTACTACGATTGGTGGTCATCTTTCGCACATAGCTCAATTATCAGAACAGATTAAATATAACAAAACATATTGGTATCGCTCGGTTCACGTCATAATACAATATCGGGAAATTATGGGAAAACACATCAACAGAATATTTAACTTTACGTTTGTGTCTGTTTTCTTTTAAAATAATATGTTGTCTTCTTCCGATGACGTTTTTGTTCTGCATTGTCGCTTACATTAGTTCAAGGGTTTGTTTTTTTTCCTTTGGAGATCAATGAAGTCGCCTTATCTGTACATTCAACTGTAAGCTGAATGACTTAGACGGTTCACGAAATTACTTTATCAATTTTATATTTGTTCTGAACCAAGCGTATATAGACCATCATTTATGTGGACGTTGTTCAGTTCTATCAAAAAAAAGTAATTTGCTTCAGCAGTGACAACATCTACACAAGTAAAGTGTATTTGCATGCTCAATTTTGAATTTCAGAAAAAACAAAAATAATTTTAATAGTTTTTTTCAAATTCTAAAAACTGCTTAAATCCTGTTTTTTGTTTTTGTTCAATCCATTGCGATTGCAGGTTGTATATACTGATAATGGTCGTTTGTCCCCGAGGTCTGGTTGGCATGTGTGATGATTGAAAAGTGACATGATGCAGACTATCTGTATATACCTGACGCCTGAACCTTAATACTGTAAAGTATGCAAATTTGTTTAAATTGCTGGTCTACTCTATCCTACCTTCCTCTCATAATTGTGGCTTTTCTTTCGATACTTTTTTCATATTCCTCCGCCACCTCATGAAACGTTGAAGGGCGAAACATTTGTATTGTGTTACCTTTAAATTAATTGCATTGGAAAACGGTAACACCCTGTGAGCCTTGCACAATCTTTTAAAATGTCTACTCTTTCACACTACACTACAATACAATATTTAACAATACTCCTTTGAGCTGCAAATGTCAGTGACGTGATTAGTCAACCATTGACAGAATTTTATTCGAGCCTTCGGCTGCGTCTACTTAGTATTTACGACTCAATTCAGCGCTTGAATTGAAATCACCAAAATTTAACATTATTGGTAGACTATCTTAATGACTACGGAGGCAAAAACAAGTTGCTAATCATATACCTTATTATTGATAACGCAATGACTGTACAATTTGGTTTGGTTTGTTTTGTTTAACGCCCTATTAACAGCCAGGGTAATTTAAGAACGTGTCTGGTTTTGAAGGTAGAGGAAAACCGGAGTGCCCGGAGAAAAACCACCGACCTATGGCCAGTACCAAGCAACTGCACTACGTAGGTTTCGAAGTCGCCACCCAGAGGTGTAGGGCTAGTGATAAAGTGTCGCGACACCTTAACCAGACGGCCACCTCGGCTCCTAATATATTATTATCATAAATGTATATATATTATATAATTACATTACATTATAATTTATTATTGAATTTATATATGTGGCATCATTAATTCCACATGTACGTTTCCATTTTATGATAATAAATGATGTATGTGTGTATGCTTTCTGAAATAAATATAATATAGCAAAAGCGATTGGCGAAACATTTTACATCTAGCAGGTAATAGATAAATTCGTGCAATCAACAGTGCAACCAACATTTCCCTCTTTCTAATAAGGTTTATAAGCGATCTCCGATCCTTAATTCTTACATACCAAAACATATCCTACAGTTAAAACTAACTTAAGGGACCTCTGTTTCGATAGCTTTGAGGACAATCTTAATAGAAATCCAGCGATATACAATATACGTTATGTATATGTACTAATCAAGCCAATCGAATTTTGTCTTAAAATACTGATTGGAAGGAGCTGACCGGTATGGTTTATGGACTTCGGCAACATTTTTTTTTATCAAATTAATGAACCGGGGGAAGGGGATTTGGTATGGTTTGGTTTATTTCGTCCTATTAACAGCTTAGGTCATTTAAGGACGGCCTCCCGTGCGTGCGACATGCATGCGTGTGTTGAGTGCGTATGTGTGTGTTGGGAGGCTGCGGTATGTTCGTGTTAAGTCTCCTTGTGATAGGCCGGAACTTTTGCCGATTTATAGTGCTACCTCACTGAAGCATCCTGCCGAAGACACCGAGCAGGACACCCCACCCGGTCACATTATACTGACAACGGGCGAACCAGTCGTCCCACTCCATGTATGCTGAGCGCTTAGCAGGAGCAGCAACTACCATTTTTTAAAGGCTCTGGTTTGTCTCGGCCAGGGGACAGAACCCAAAGCCTTCCTCACGGGTGCGAACGCTCAACTAAAGGCCAAAAGTGAGGCAGTGTCAAAGGAAAGAAAAGATAAGATCCCAAATTTAGTCGCCTCTTACGATCATGCAAGGGGGGCAGCAGGTACAATTCTTACGCCCGACCTGCAGGGCAGCGGGGGAAGGGGTAGGGGATAGCCTGTCGATGTGAGTTTGACATTCCATTTCAGTGAGGTTAGACTTTAGAGAGACCAAAATGTTGGCCCCATTAAAATAGGGAAAAAAAAATGTATTATTAGGACGTTATACAGAGATATAAATATAGCAAGCTAACATCCAAATTACATACATTCATGGTGTATTTAAACTCTATCTATGTTAAGAATCAGTTATCCAGATAAGATTTCAAAGCGGAATTACATACATCATTAAAGGATATCAGGGTTGTTTTTTTTATTTATTGTTGTTAAATAGCTATGACCATTTAGGGATGACCCCCTCTGTGTCCGAGATATATGCGTGTAGTAGAGGGTCAGTTCATATTTGAAAATAAAACGAACAGATACTAAAAGATTGCAAATGATATGCATCAAATTTATTGAAATCGACCTTTTGAAATATTGTATTTTATTGTTTGACGGTCAATCGAAAATTTAGGTTATTTATGGTAAAATCAACACCAGCCTAGAAGGACGGTCACAGAAAAACACATTCAAACTCTTAAAAGGTAAAAATGTACAAATCACTGATATAAAACAGATTGGTCGTAAAACAATATTTTATGATGCAATTCTATTGCACGTAAATAATCATCCATTAGCAATGCATAAATTGTATCCAATCAACATTTCAAAGACGTAACATTAAAAATACTGTCAGCAATTCCTTTTAAGTCGGAACAATTAATCATCCAATGCCTGACAGTAAACGGTTGATCGCGTGCATGGGAGTAAAATGTAGATATGGGCAATTTATGTATGAATATTCGCTCGACTTTTATCACATGTGTCTAATTCTGGTTGAACATCATGTAGTCTGTATACCCTTTGTGATCAAATGTCTTCCCGTATGTAAATTGTGTCAGGGTTGACAGTTAAAGGTCTATGAAAAGGATTAAAGGGAAATTCGCAACCATATCACTCCCCTGTTGATAGAGATGTAAGGTTTTCAATTATTCATAGATGGAGAGGATATCATGCCTTGCCGGTCATTGACGTTTCGTCACGGGTCAATTGCTACCATATGAAAGCATCAGAACCAAACCTACTGTCTATCTATAAGTGCGTCCCGCAATGTAGGTCGTAAGAATTGAAGGTCTAGGCAACTTAGTATTTACGACTCAATTCAGCGCTTGAATTGAAATCACCAAAATTTCACAAACATTATTGGTAGACTATCTTAATGACTACGGAGGCAAAAACAAGTTGCTAATCATATACCTTATTATTGATAACGCAATGACTGTACAATTTGGTTTGATTTGTTTTGTTTAACGCCCTATTAACAGCCAGGGTAATTTAAGAACGTGTCTGGTTTTGAAGGTAGAGGAAAACCGGAGTGCCCGGAGAAAAACCACCGACCTATGGCCAGTACCAAGCAACTGCACTACGTAGGTTTCGAAGTCGCCACCCAGAGGTGTAGGGCTAGTTTTGTAGTGATGTGAGTTTGTTATTAAGATATATATACATATTAAAGATATATATCCATGTACATGATTTTCAAAATAAGGATTGTCAGGGATGAGAGGTACATCAAAAATTTATCAGCGCGCATATTATTTTCAATATAGGGATTACCAAGGGTTCAATCTCTGAACAGTAAATGCTCTCTTAAATAATATTTGATGATTAAACCAAATGTTTCCTAATGTAAATAGCAACGTAAGAATATGTTAATACAATATATGATGTTAATTAGTTAATTCATTTTTTCATAAGGAGGTATTTCACCTTACACAGTTTGCTGTTTTCAATTCGCTCTAATCACAGAGCTCGATACTTGATAAATATGTTTAACATGGATTGGAATAGTAAAATCATGTACATTTAACTATCACTGTAATATTATATAATTGCACGCACATGTATTACAAATTGATCAACTATCTATTCATACATAATTATTAGTAAACACTAATTCAGTGTATATTTTCAAATATTGGGTAACAATATTAACGGAATTTTCGTTGCATCCTAAATTGTAGTTTTTTAAACTCTATGTTTGGCTGTTTGTTGTTATATTTTATGTAATTTCTTTATTTCCATATTATCCGATTAATGGTACATTTTACAATATCAACCAGAATAGTGAAATAATTTTTCCAGAAAACCCAAGAATTACATTTTCCTCTCTATCGACTATTTTCGTGGAGCAGTATTCTTGATTAAATTTTCTACATATATTCACATCTAAAGAAAAGATGTTGTGTATCCTTATTTTTAGTTTTACGAAAATGTCATTTTCCGTCTTTTTTTCAAGTTTGATTATTTCATTTCTGTATATAGTAGTCGATGTAAGCACTTCCATCGAAATTCCTTAATTTTCATATTCGTTAATATGTTTAACAGTTTTAGGCATATATCAATCCAACGAAGTTAATTTCCGTTAATGTTTTCTCATTTATTTCGAACTTTTCGTTCATTATTATCATTTGATTTAAAGCTTATTATCTTTAGCCTAAGTTTCTTATGCTCGATGTGTCTTTTGTTACGATTCAGATTATTAAAGGGAAAATATAATTGTGCGTAGACAGTTATTCTTACTAAGTACATTTTCCTCTCTTAATATTTTTTTAATCATTTTTGCCGGTGTAGTGGATTAAAGTCTTGCTAATTCAGATATACAATTTCTCCTATCTATTAATCCTCCATACATAGCTTGATTGTCTTTAAAATTTCTCTGCTACGAATCCCATAAGTCATCCATATATGGATTCAAGAAGTCAAATAGCAGAGGCTTCCTGCTGAAAATCATCATATGATTGCCAAATAATTCTTCTCTTAACAGTTCTCTGATATCTGTTGGTTGACTATTAAGAATCTCGACCATGATACTAAAAGATTTATATAAAACATACACGTCTAAGTAAGATTGAAGGTACTAGAATCAGAGCATTTGCATAATAGGAAATTTATTTTGTATTTGTCATCAGATGAATGTAACGAGTATTGTTCTATTTCATTTCACGAAGTTGTGTCACATTGCATACTTTTGTATATCAACTTTGTTGGAGAGTATTATCCATAACATTAGATATTTCAGTGCCTCTATCTCAAAACCTATCACAGATATAACTAATGATTAATAACAACATGTTTACCAAAAATGGGGAGGGTTCTCGTTAGCAATATCTACAAACAATCATTTATCTTTTTATTTTTTCCCCATGCATATTTCATCATCATCTATTATCTTTACATTATATAAACCAAGCGTTTTGATATTTGATCGTGTCCAAGTTATTGCTCTGTAACGTGGTACAGCATCTGTCCATCATCCAATATAAATACCAGTGTTTGTTTTAGATCTAGCGCTTATCAACTTCAATTGTCAGTCATGTTGTTTTGCTATCATCACAAAATGTAATATGCATAATTAGGAACCAAGGGGATCTTAAATAAGAAATTTGAGATCATCCATTCAGCACTTTCAGAGAAATAACAAACTTCAATTGTCAAAATCAAAGATAGCCCTCTGTCGGCAAGGTTGTTGTCCGATATATATATATCACTAGAGATCAAGGGACACTTTTTTTCAAAAGAATTCACATATGTGTATTCCGAGTCGTGTAACTGTTCATATGAAACAGCAATGTGCAATATGTGCACATGATATTAGATGTATCCGAATATGACATAACTTCACCTGAACCTTCAGGCAGTTGAGCTTAAAATTAGTGCTGATATACTGTCATTATTGATGGAAATTAAAAAATCAGAAAAACTATGTAAGCCCTACCTTCAAGACAGAGAACGAAATATACTATATGGAACTTACCAGTAGTGTTGAACCTAGAGCGGTCCACTAGGGCGTGGAATCGATCCCGTGGCTTTTTAGGCTTTTTTGATGCATCAACGGCTGTGCCATTTCCTAATAAATTGGGAGTCTTCCCTAAACTCCAGTTGAAATACGCCTTCAAAGCGTCGAATGGATTTCTGATAAGAATCACAGCCTTATGAAACTGGGTCAATTTATTCGTCATGTGACTCTTGTACACTATACAACCTTTCGACTTATGATTAGGAAAGATACATTCTCCCGGAAATCCATTGGTACTCAGGAATTTATCACAGTAGACGGTACCAGTACAATAACCTACAACAAGAAGATAATGCCAACTTATATTATACAATTCAATTATCAGCTAAACTAGGTGAGTCATTTCGTATCCCTGCCTTATTTATTTTTACAATGGTTGGGTATGATATTCAGCCAATACAGACGTACTTTGTCGTTACATTGCTCAATTATAATTATTATTAAAGTTGAGTTTCCTTATCAACAAATACAGATGAGTAATTTCGTTTTCCAGCCCAATTTTGTTTTAACTTAAGTCTCGTTATCAGCCAATACAAATTAATATGTTCGTTTTCTTTTCTATCTTAATGTTAACATGGTGGAGGCCCCTTTATCCGTTCCCCATGAAAACGGTTCCAGTCACATTCTAAGAGGAATGTATCAACTACTCAAAAGCTTCATTTTACCGCTTATCCGTTACTCCTAGAATCCGCATAAGTTTAGTGTCGGTAGGAACAGACGTTGTTTTCCTCGCATAGCTTAAGGTCATCTTATTAAGGGTTTTATCCCTGTATTCTATATATCTGTATTATATACATCCTGTACATACAGATACAGTAACTGGTGCCGATTTACAGTGCTACTTTACTGACTTACACTGACAAATACACCCAACAGGGCAAAGGTCACACTACAATGACAAAGGTCTTATTAGTCCTCCATATCCGAAATACTCAGCGCAAAGCAGGACTAGTAACAATTAACAAAGACACTTCTTTTTCACGGCCTTTTGATTTAATCCATGGCTTTCAATAGGTTTAAATGTCTTATACTGTACAATACGCCAAATTGTAATTTGTCCATTTCATCAGAGTGACATCCATGTGACCTGGTTAGTTTAGGTTAAACATATTTTATTTGAAAACATTTCAAAAGGAATTGGACACAAGTTTTACAACTTATAATTGCCCTCTTCCATAAACATGAATATAATGGTATTAACAAATGGCAGCATTTACGATACAATATAATGATATTTTACACATATATATATAAAGGAACACAACATTAATATTTATTGGTTGAAACAACGACGTGTGCCATACCAGTTACCAAAATTACAATAGTGTTATGGCTATTAAGTAAATGATCATGACATAATATTAATAAGTAAACATAAAACAAAATGTACAATATGGTAATAAAAATGTTGGTTTACATGTACTATCAACAATATAGTTTCGATATATATAGTCTATCGATGTTATATATATCAGTATTTTGCATAATATATATGTCATATATATTTTATTTTGCACAAATTGATATAGGAGTTGTATAGTCTATTGTTCATGACTTACAATTATTAAAATAAATGACATCAGATTAATAAAAACTGTTAGTATTTTTTATATATTCTTCAACAATCAACCGTATATTGTCATTGTCAATTTGACTAAGTCTATCTGATCCATTAAGTATCAGATTTAGATCTATATGGACATTAAATACAGACAATTTCCTCAAAAACATGACACGATGATCATTATATTGGTGACATTGTAAAAAAAAAATAATGTAGCGCATTTTCCAAGGGAAATGAACAATTACATGAAGGGTTCAGAGTTAAATTAACTTTAAAAAGGTCTGAATTTAATCAGCTACATCCATGTCGAAGTCTAGTGTGAATGACATCAAGTTTTCTGTCACTAACTCCTAGTCTTATTGCTACAGGTATTTTTCGTTTTATTTGTCTTTTAAATTTTGCTATTGTTTATGAAGATCTTACAGTGATGTCTAAAGAATTCCATGTTTTTACTGTGCTGGGAAGAAATGATTTTTCATATAGAGACAGACGACATCTAGGTGGTACATAATCTTGGTTATTTCTCAAGTTGTAAGTAGTATTTTCATTAACTCTGTTGGGCAAAAGGTCGTTCAAATAAGATGGCGTCATATTATAGTGCATTTTATAGAATAATAAATTTTTTTTCTGCTTTCGCCTTTCTAATAGTGTTTCCCACCCGGTTTCTATATATAGCGACTGTCTACTTGTAAATGAGGTTAAACCTGTGACAATTATAGCTGCTTCTAGCTGAATTTTCTCTAACTTGTCAGTATCTGAGTTGTTACACCCATCCCATAATTCACTCGCATATTCTAGCAAGGGTCTTATAAATACAATATATAATTTAGACAAAATTTCCCTTTTCAAAGTAAATTTCAACTTACGTAAAACAGATAAGTGACGTGAGGCAGAATTAGCGATATTTGAAATATGAGTTTCCCACTTAGCATTTTCGTTCAACGTTACTCCTAAGTGTTTGTGTATATTACTGCAATTCAATGTTGTGTTATTAAATTGTAAATTGATATCATTTTTTTCAAGAGAGCCGTTGAAGATTATAACATCAGTTTTGCTTGGATTAAAATTAACTTTCCATAGTTTTGACCAATTAGCTGTTAAATCATCATTCAAATGCAGTTCTATATTCATTCTGTTATTTCCAGAGTATGAGAGAGAAGTATCATCAGCAAACATTCTTGACAATGAAAATAAATTTTCAGAAATGTCGTTAATAAATATTAAAAATAGTTTCCTGGTTTCCTCCCCAATGGTGTAAATTCGACTTCTTCCCATTTTTACAACATATCTGACTGCCCTTAGGTAGAGTACGTTAATTGTATCTGCTCTACAAGTGTATGATATCAATAGATAACTAAATTCTGGGATAATATATCTGCTCTTCTTTTTAACAACTTTCTTCTTTACGCCCGTCACTGTCTCGCCTTTGACCTTTAGTTGAATGTTCTCCCATGTGAGGAAGGCTTTTGTGTTCTGCCGCCTAGCCGAGACATACCAAAGTCATAAAAAGCCTTGTGCTTAGCGCTATGCATTTTTGAGAGTGGGACTACTAATTCGCCCGCCCGATGTTAGTATAATATGACCGGGTAGGGTGTCCTGTTGGTTGTCTTCAGAAAATTGTTTCAGTTAAGTAGCACGTTCAAATCAGCAACAGTTAATAGTTATCAAGAGGAGTCGCAAACATACTGCACCCTCTCAAAACAAACACACACACCCTACACGGATTAATCATGCACATAGTTGAAACGCCCCAAACTCGCATCACATAGGTTTCTTTTTTATAAAACCTACCGTCTTCAAAACTGTCTGCTCATACAAGGATGCTTGTGAAGGAGAAATCAAATAGGAGAAATGCCCAGTATGCCATGCGGGTGGCAATACGCATAAAAGGAAAATATTTATATCTCGACTACGTGTCCTTGCATATAGTAAAAGGTGTGTTTGATAACGAGCTTAAAAAAGGATACGCCATACCTGTGAGTTGTTGGATAATATGCCTTGTCCATGTGTTACCCGATCCTGGGTAGCTCAGAAGAGCTACACGTATAAAGCTTGCGTTCTTTGTCATAATAGCAACATTTCGCAGAGGACACACTCCAGATTCAGCCTGAAAAATCTTAGGATTTATTGCCATACCCAGACCAGAACTGCTACTTAATCCATTATCTGAGTGATGCAGCTTAAAATCAGTATTCATCAATAAAAAACCAATCCCAAGTACACAGAAAATTGTTCCAAAACATTTGCGTGAAATGGCAAACATGATCAGTATCGTTGATTTAAGTCTTGTCTAATGTGATACCTGGTTAAAGCTAAATGCTCTCAAGCGTTAGGTATGATGTCAACCGCTTCACTCATGACCCTTATTAGCATAATTCATTGACTATGGGTCACATTGATGCTTGGGTGAATATAGCCACTTATAGTCAGAAGATAAAGAAAAACGTTTAAAGAACTGGTAAAGGCTCTAAGATAAGCCTTCTCTCTACAGTGCATAGCCATCAACTTGCGACTATTATAAATTTCCATTAACTGTCGAAAATGAGAATGAAATGGGAGTGTAGTACAAGGATCGTCTTAAATTATAAAATATCCTATATGTCGCGGTTTGCTTCCTATTTAGTAAGCAATCCGTTGCTTATTTTCGAGGTGATGTAGGGATGGCCCTTTTGTCTATAACATAGGGATAACGGGCAGATATATCGTTACGTAAACAATAAAATGAAATAGCGCCGGTGTAACGTTGAAAATTGACCCCCGTAGAAAATGGAACCCGGGTCCATTTTCAACGTTGAAAATGGAACCGGGATGCCGTGGAAAACGGAACCAAATATTAAATTCTCTTTACATACCCGTTGAAAATGAACCCCGTTGAATATTGAACCACATAAAAGTATTGGATCTCGGTACCAGTTTATATTGTCATAGACGTTGTGATAAGATATGCTTATATGCTACAATGTATAAACGATATTGAAGGACCATGGTAAAATAAAATGGCCCGTGACCTTAGGTGACCTTTGATATCACATTAGGCTGTTATGAGAAGTGTTTATAAAATGTATATAATAATTATGTACATTGATTAACACTTTAACTGGTGACCCAGATAATGACCATTAGCATCACTTTAAATAAGATGTCCCTATACATGTATACCATTTATCGACATTGATTGATAATTTGATCCGTGACCTTAATTGACCTGATCATGACCTTTCGTATAACTTTACACTGTTTTAAGATATGCATATAAAATGTATACGACATTGATCGACATTACTTAACAATTTGACCTGTGACCTTTGGTGACCCATATAATGACCTTTGGTAAAACTTATCACTGTTATTAGATATTCATATGGCATGTACACGATATTGATCGACATTGATAAACAATTTAACCTTTGACCTTTGGTGACCAAGATAATGACCTTTCGTATAACTTATCACCGTTATAAGATATGCATATGAAATGTATTCGACATTGGTCCACATTAATTAAGAATTTTACCTGTGACCTTTGGTGACCCATATAATGACCTTTGGTATATTATTCAAACTAAATTATGATATGCATAATGAAAGTATACGATATTGATCGACATTGATAAACAATTTAACCTTTGACCCTTGGTGACCCATATAATGACCTTTGAAATAACTTAACACTGTTACAAGATATTCATGTAACATGAACACGATATTGATCGACGTTGATTAACAATTTGACCTGTGACCTATTGTGACCCATATAATGACCTTTGCTATAACTCATTACTGTTATAAGATATTAATTTAACATGTACACGATATTGATCGACATTGATACACAATTTGAACTTTGACCTTTGGTGAGCCATATAATGACATTTCGTATAAATCATCACCGTTGTAAGTTATGCATATGAAATGTATACGACATTAGTCCACATTAATTAATAAGTTGACCTGTGACCTTTGGTGACCCATATAATGACCTTTGGTATATATTCAAACTGAAATATAATATGTATATGGGATGTATACGATATTGATCGACATTGATTAATAATTTGACCTTTGACCCTTGGTGACCCATAAAATGACCTTTGAAATAACTTTACACTGTTACAAGATATTCATGTAACATGAACACGATATTGATCGACATTGATTAACAATTTGACCTGTTACCTCTTTTGACCCATATAGTGACCTTTGCTATAACTCATTACTGTTATGAAATATTAATTTAACATGTACACGATATTGATCGACATTGATACACAATTTGAACTTTGACTTTTGGTGAGCCATATAATGACCTTTGGTATATATTCAATCTGTAATAGGTTATACATATGAAATGTATATGATATTGATCAACATTGTAACACAATTCGACCTTTGACCTTCGGTAAGCCATTTAATAAACTTTGGTATAACTTATCACTACTATATAATATTCACATAGCATGAAAACGATATAGATCGACATTGATAATCATTTTGACTTATGACCTTTGGTGACCCATATAATGACCTTTTGTGTAACGGTCCATATTTTTGAAGAATCTGACTAGTGACCTTTGGTGTCAATTTTAATGACCTTTGGTATAAACTTACAACTGTTATTTGATATGCATACTCTTACGTATACGATGTCAATCGACATTGACCTTTGAAGTTTGGTGACACATATAATGACATATTGTATAGATATTAATTATCATAAGCTACATAAAACATGCATACGATATTGATCGACATAGATTTGTCCAATTATATTTTCGGTAATTTATTCATTAACCAAGATCCACTGTAACGTTTGAATATGGAACTGGTGTCACTTTGAAAATCTAATAACCGGGGTAATTTTCAGCAAATAATCTGGAAGTGGGTCAGTATGTCGTGGGGTTCATTTTCAACGTTGAATATGGAACCGGGGTCATTTTCAGTAAATAATATAGAAATGGGTCAGTATGTCGTGGGGTCCATTTTCAACGTTGAATATGGAACCGGGGTCATTTTCAGTAAATAATATGGAAATGGGTCAGTATGTCGTGGGGTCCATTTTCAACGTTGAATATGGAACCGGGGTCATTTTCAGTAAATAATATGGAAATGGGTCAGTATGTCGTGGGGTCCATTTTCAACGTTGAATATGGAACCGGGGTCATTTTCAGTAAATCATATGGAAATGGGTCAGTATGTCGTGGGGTCCATTTTCAACGTTGAATATGGAACCGGGGTCATTTTCAGTAAATAATATGGAAATGGGTCAGTAATGTCGTGGGGTCCATTTTCAACGTTGAATATGGAACCGGGGTCATTTTTAATGTATTTAGTAAAGGTTGATGATATTTTGAAAATTTGATGTGTAAATGAGTCAACACGTTGTGGGGTCCATTTTCTATGTTTCAGATATTTTACCCGGTCATGCGGCAAATCTATTAGCAAATAGGAAATATGGACATTAACATAATTTGTTCATTTAGATTAACTATCAAATTGGTTATTAGACTTTCTCTGTTTTCTCATCACACTAAGACTGTCCAAACTGATCCCTTGTGACCTTAATTGCCTGCCTCATTCCATCAAACAATTAACATACACATGCCAGATGGGGACACCAGTGTTGGACAGTCCAGTCCAGCTTGTTTACAAATAAAACAACATGCTCAGTTATATCTTTAAACTAATTAATTTCCAGTCCTGTACACTCGTCACTCTCACAAGATACTTATATACATCAATGAATTAGTGACTGTTAACTCATTCACCCCTGAAGACACATTTGAACTCTTCAAATTGAAATGTTGGAATAGTCCATCATCATGTTTAGGAGTGAGTGAGTTAAAAACAATATTAACCCGAGTTTGATAGTTCATCCTAAAAGACGTAATTGTAAATTAAGAATCGGTGCTATATATACTGCAATACTTCAGCGTTATACTCGACCGATTGCGTCAAACACAAGAACGTTTCGATTGCTTACAGGATGAATGATATACATACTACATCGTAATACGCGCACGTGGAAATATTCCATCGATATCAGAACATCAAAATGGATTCCCTTGTTTGCGAAGATATCAGGAGAATTTTGATCAGTGGAATTTATCCCAAGAGGGAAAGGAAAACATTGACAAAGAAACGAAATTTTCTAAGACTTTGCAGAAAATTTGAATTAAGGAAGGACAACTTATTCTTCAAAAAAGGAGCCAAGCTGCTAAGAGCGATCAACGGCAGAGATGGAGTGCAGAAGGTGCTGCACAGTGTACACACTTCCGAACACGGAGGACATTTAGGAATTAACAAAACGTAAGTACAGTTTAATGATCTATAATATCATATAATGAAACGAGACGTATTTGGACAACATTGACGTTTAAAACAAAGCAACGAAGTTACTTTTCATTATGTATTTAAAGGGACATCACGGTAAAAACGTTGTTATTTTCATTGAATGTACGTGTTTTGTTCCTTTCCAGTTATGTTTCTTTGCTATCCCAATATTCACAGTCGATCCCCATGTCTAGATTGACCACTCGATTTAGCGCCGAAATTATTTCTTAATCATCACGTGACTGTTTTGAGTCGAGGTATATTCGTTTGTAAACACAAACACGCGATAGCTTATTCCATCTGGGTTAGTTGGATAACGGTAGTATACAGTGGTTTAAATGTTAAATAACACGTTCTGTACATATAATTCGGCGCAATATTTATGTAAATATAGGTGTTAACACTGTACATACATGTATAGTATAGTGACAGTGGCGATGTACTGGTACAGACTCTATAGATATTACCGAGTTTGTATAAATATTATACCGAGTTTGTTATGGCCTACTATCCATCAATCAAGCAGAATACGAGCATCGTTCGTATTACTGCGGTCATTGTTTTAATGTTTGAACTGTTCCAATCTATTGTACTGTTTGCCCAGTGTAATTCTAGGATTGTCTTTGACCAATTTGCCCATTATTCTCTTTATTGCGGAAGTTGTTATCGTTTTCAACCGCAGTCGATTCACGTTGGAAGCCATTTTTGTTGTAGGCCTATCGCGTATGTCACAAAATATACATATCCAGACCGTTGATCAACGAATTGTGATAACCTTTTTATAATCAATAATTAATGTCTTTTATGTACATATATCATCAAATTCGAAAGATTATTGTTCATAAGGTTAATTATATTTTTTAAAGATATACCCAATAATATGAAAAAATATAAAATGAAAATTGCTTTACCGTGATGTCCCTTTAAAGGCACCGTCATATTTTCTTCCAGCAAAATATGCAACATTACGAAATTGTTAACGGAAAGCATCCATGCTGTTACATGTATATATAACAGTGCATCGTAGGAGTATGAGTATAGTACAACCCCAGTACTATAGGTATATGAGTATAGTATAACACAAGTACTATAGGTATATGAGTAGTACAACAACAGTACTATACATGTAGGTATATGAGTAGTACAACCCCAGAACTATAGGTATATGAGTACCGTACTTTGGGATATTTTGGCGTCGCCAAAATTTGGCGTTTGCTAAAAATATGGTGGTTAAATATTAGTGCGTCAGTGTTTGGCGTTTACCATCATGTGTGTTAAGTTTTGGCACTTACCTGTAGTTATGTAATTCTTATGTTTGTTCATTACGCTACGAAAGTCTTTTGTATTTCGTCTCACCTGGTTGCACAGGAAAACATTCCTCGCTTTGTACGCAATTTAATCGATCGATCGAGACGCGACTTGTCCTTGAACACAGCTAATACAACAATCAAATTGCAATATGAAAACAATGTGATTAAATTTTATGACACAATTAAAAGGTAACTTACCTTTATTTCAGATTTCGTCAGATTTTATTAGTCATACAGACACATTAAAATGCGTTACATGGATTTCCAAATGCTATACAATGCGTGGCAAGGTGGACAAATGAAAATATTGACATTACATTTATCGCTATCCTTACTAAAATTAGATTGACAGAAAGACTTCTAAACAGATATTTTTTTCTTCAATAACACAATAAAAGCATCATGGCAACAATGATATAGATATTCATGGTATCTTCAAATTTGAAATTGCATAGAAACTAATGAGAAATTAAAAACTGGTATAGAGTGAGAATCATTACTTTGCATATGAATGTACATGTATACAAAATTTTCTGGTTAATGAAAAAATGCAACGTTCCTTATGGATGATAATCGTATACATTCTATAAATTATTCAGAAAACAATATTCCAACACACATCAACCAACAGGACCTGTCAGCGTGCATCCGCGACTGTACACGTCTATAAAGGAAGTATCCAACTGTACTGCGGCGCGTTCGAGTTTAACACACTGTTGTTGTTATGCTTGTAAAGATACTGTAGAGTTGAAACCGTCAACTACCGTCAAGGAAACTTTAATTAATACAGGTACTGATGTTGACCGGTACTACTACTTTCATTTACATCCCTGACCGTAACGGTCAACATCAGTACATGTATTAATAATGTACAACAGCTTTAAATTACATTCCTGACTGTACCGGTCAACATCAATATCTGTATCAATGATATAAGTACAGATTGATTTACATCTACGTATGTCACTTTGTTACTGAGCGAGCTTGTACTGTTATTTTTATGAACTTTTCTTGATATAGATGGAAAAGGATACGCGAGCGATACTATTGGAAATCGTCCTTTGCTGACGTCAAGGCATCTGTCCAGGAATGTAATGAATGCCAAAGAAAGGATCATTGAAAAAGGTACAAAAACCACTTCATCCGATCCCTGTTTCTGGTCAAGCTTTCCGACAAATCGGTATGGACATCATTGGACCGCTTCAGGAAACTAAACATGGTAATTGGATTGATACAATAACTTCTCAACATCTAAAATGGTTCGGTCTTTCTGTTTGATACAAAGCAATGGTTATATTACTGTCACGTATCCAGAATTGTTACTGGCAGGCATATCAATGTCATGTGACGGTAAATTCATACTTACAAGATTACTATATTTTTTGTGAGATTTAATGATATTAGGGTAAAATGGACATGCTAATTAGTCCGATCATGTCTTTGGAACTTACTTGAATCAATAATGATAGCATAATAACATCATACAGAATGTTTGATATACGTGTACCTAGTATTAATAAGTATACAACAATATCGATATCTTTCAAAACTTTGTTATTGCAGGTCACAAATATATTCTGACCTTCACAGAATATCTGACTAAATGGGTCGACGCAAAAGCCATTAAAGATAAAAGTGCGGAAACAGTAGAAAAGGAATTTGAACATTTCATTTCCGTACATGGTGTACCAGAGATTTTAATAACTGATCAAGGCAGAGAATTTTGTAATAAGTTGAATAACAGACTCTGTGAACGTATCGGGACTCAACACAGAGTGGCATCGCCATACCACCCACAGACAGGAGGGCACACTGGGAGATACAACAGAACATTATGTTCTACATTATCCGCAATTGTCAACAAAAATCATGACGACTGGGGTGAGAAGATGGATTTCGCCATGTTTGCCTACCGAACCTCAGAGCACTCGTCAACGAAAATGACTCCGTTCGAACTGGTATATGGACGAAAAGCTCGTCTCCCAGTATAGTTGGATATCGCCTCTCGCCCGGAACTGCCAGAAGATATTTCAATGGAAGGGTATTAGCAAGAGAGAATAAACAGTTTCATTAACTTATCATCGTCAAGAAAAATGGCGGCAGAAAATATCGCATCGGCCCAAAAGAAACAAAAAGCAAACCATGACAAAAAAGTATACCGGTATTGTTCAACGTTTCAGGAGGGAGACAAGGTTTTACTTCATAATACTAGACGTGCGACAAGAAGGGGGGGGGGAAGCTGGAGCCTCGTTGGACTGGACCATACCGAGTAACTGCCGTGTTACAGAAAGGCGTCTACCGCATTGACAACAACAAAAAAAACACTACAGTCAACGGTAATCGACTAAAACTGTATCTACAGCATGGTAAACATGATAACGAGGAAGACTCCACTCACCCAAATAAGCAAGAACAATCTAACGAGCAAAAAAGGGGAAAAAAACAGGATGATATTTACTCAATTGGGAGACCTCATCACATTATATTGCCAGAGTGTAGACTACCTCCAAAGAAACGAAAGAAGGCACGAGAATGTGACACCATGTATTCAGGAACAACATGTTCATATGAATACAGAATGGAAGATTTAGATGTAGAGGTCATAGGGGAACAGACTCAGGATGAGGTTTTTATAAACGAACCTGTTTCTTCAGCGTGGCAGAAAGAGAAATCTGCATTGTTCGGGATAACCGTTAAAAATTCTCACCGAGTGTCCGCTGTTCAACATCTGTCTTCAGACACCCGTCCCGACAAAACGAGAGACAAAAATGAGAGGTGATGGAATTGCCTGTTCAGGACATTTAGCCATGTGTTGTTCGGTGTACAGACCTACCACGTCTAGTTAGAGACTACATCATTAAATATATGGCAGACAATGAAGAAATATTCAACAACATTACATCTACGCCAATCAAAACATACATACAGAATACCAATATCCAGGAACAAGGCACATGGGGAACTGAAATAGAAATTCTTGCTTTAGCAACAAAATTAAAAACAAATATATTTGTTTATTCACAATTTGGCAAAGACACAAACAACAAAGCAAAATACACTTTGTTGCGGTATGCTCCACTCCGAGAGGAACCTCATACATGCATTTCGAAGCAGAACATTTACATACAAAACATCCACGAACACTTTCAGCCGGTAGCGTCAGTTAAAGATACTGCCATAATAAAGAAAAGCAGCAGATTACATCGCTCCACCATATGTCGACATCCGGAACTACCTCCCAAAAAGTATTGGCGTTATGTAGCGGAGGCAACATTGGATTCAACGCTGCTGGACAACCACAAAGACGAACATAGGTATCGCACTCAAAGATGTACCTCTGAGGGCTTTTTTGTCAGGCCATTCTCCGGCGTACCTTACAAAATAAAGGGCACAGAACACATCGCTGCAGAAATAGATGCAAATGTTTTCAATTTACTCTGCGATGAGGAGAACCTAGCTGAGAAAATTGTCACGAGGTCAAAGTATGACTAAATGTTCATACACATACACTTGCATTGCTAACTCATATTACCATGATTTCATTGTTTTTTTCTCAATTCGTTTATGTCTCATATACGTGTAGTTAAGGATGAGCTCGTCTCTGATATTGTTCATATTGTTCATAGTTATGATTATACCCTCAACTTGGGTTAGGAAGTATATAGTAATCCCGTCCGTCCGTCCTCTCCGACATTGTGTACAATATACCCGGTATCTTGAAATCCCCTGGTTTTGGTGATCAGCGGTCAAGGTTATAGGACTAAAGATCACTCTTGACCGTTTTGTATGGGTATGGGGGTTTATCGATCGGAGTCCCTGCTCATTATTTTCATTACTTTTGACATCATGACTCGCATGCTTTGTAGTTACCATTGACATTAGGTATCAAATTGTGCATACTTACTTATTACCGACGCCATATCTTAAAAGATGACAATGCCAGCTATTGAGCATTGCTGTTTCCTGTTGTTCCGATTGGCATTGATTATCACTGAATTAATATTTCATAATTATGCTACACAGTTACCGATGTCGATATGTCCCATGTTATATAATGTACATGTATATATATTTACTTATGGCGTCTTTTTCCATACTTAATGTAACGATGACTTTATATACAATGTATACTGTAGTTACCAATTAATGACGCCACTGCTGACGCATTCTAGATTTATGGTATTGCGAAGGCAAATTGAGCTTATGTCATACGTCATCCATTATCCGTTGTCCGTCTGTTAGCCTAGCTATTCTTTTAAATCACTACTTATCATGAACCACAGAACCGATTTTGACAAAAAATGGTCTGAAACATCCCTGGGCGGAGTTGAACCATTGTTTTATAAACAGTATGTTTGACTCCCAAGGAGCTTGATAGACGGGACCAGATATGACAAATAGGACATATTACAACTTCTCATAAGAATGAAGAATTCTTCCATATTTGGTTATAAAAACATCTTTGGGTAAAGGGGAATCAGTTTGTATAAACAGGCCAGATGGGCGAGGTCCAATGGGGAAACAAAGCAACTTCGTTAAAATCCTACTTAGTCCATGGATGTTGGTTTAAAGTTCCCTTGGGTGAAGGGAAATTCATTTTGTATACGCAGTTGATCTGACCCACATGGGGTCTGAGGGGCGGTTCCCATAGGGAATTTAGTAAATGCTTTAAAATGTATCTTACTCTATATGAATGTCAGGATATTATTCAAAATTGGGTGAACATGGTTCAATTTTGTATAAATGGCGGGACTGATTGATGTTGATTTTATGTGATTTTCATTATGTATATGGATATGATTGGTTAAGTTGTGTTTAAAAGGACACAACTTACTTTGATATTAGTTGCAGCATGTTTCGCAAATAATATTACAAAACAGTATTTTCCTTTCCAACGTAATTTGCTGGTTGTAAAGGGATTAATAAACTGTATAAACACTCATATATGGTCTTCATAGTTTCGTTTTGTTAAAAAGTTGTCCGCTAGGGAACATGCCTGCATACTAACTGTTTGTAACGACAGAAAAATTACATACATACACAACTGTACACCAGCTAAAAATGCAAAACGTAATCAATTCACTATACAAACTATCAGTGAAACCACAACATATTGATGTTTTCATGCCCATGCTTAGAATATAATCAGTCAAAGTGTCACTGAAGACATCGTCATTCAGCTAGTATTTAAGATTCATTGTATCTAATCCAACAAAAGAAGGATAACGTAGGTCATGTTCATCGTTGAACATTAACATTGGAATATGATATTCAATATCATAATTACTCTTAATGACCGGGTGTAATATTTGAAACGTAGAAAATGGGCCACGTAACGTGTCGAACCATTTACATATCAAATATTAAACAAGGGCCCAATGGGCCCAAATCGCTCACCTGCAATGCAGTGATTTTTTCATATATGGATCCTGCAGTTATTTGAAAGCATGCTACAGGACCAATATAATTTCTCTCTGCACTTTGGCTTTTCACTAAAAGTCATTTAAAGATTTAAGCATACTTGATCGACGTGACCTTGAATGTGAGTCAGGGTCATTCATTTGAAAAAACTTGGTAGCCCTTCACCCCAGCATGCTACAGACCCAATATTAACTCCCTTGGACTCTTGGTTATTGAGAAGAAGTCGTTTAAAGATTTAGCCTTTTTGACTCCTGTGACCTTGAAAGAAGGTCAAGGTCATTCATTTGAACAAACTTGGTATCCCTTTACCCCAGCATGCTACAGACCCGATATCAACTCCCTGGGACTCTTGGTTATTGAGAAGAAGTCGTTTAAAGATTTTAGCCTTTTTGATTCCTGTGACATTGAATGAAGGTCAAGGTCATTCATTTGAACAAACTTGGTAGCCCTTCTCCCCAGCATGCTACAGACCCAATATCAACTCCCTGGGACTGTTGGTTATTGAGAAGAAGTCATTTAAAGATTTAAGCCTTTTTGACCCCTGTGACCTTGAATGAAGGTCAAGGTCATTTATTTGAACAAACTTGGTAGCCCTCAACCAAGCATGCTACAAACATTATATCAACGCCCTGTGACTCTTGGTTATTTAGAAGTCGTTTAAATTTTTTAGCCTTTTTGACTCCTGTGACCTTGAATGAAGGTCAAGGTCATTCATTTGAACAAACATGGGAGCCCTTTACACCAGCATGCTACAGGCCAAATATTAGGTCTCTGGGACTCTTGGTTATTGAGAAGTCGTTTAAAGATTTTAGCCTTTTTGACTCCTGTGACCTTGAATGAAGGTCAAGGTCATTCATTTGAACAAACTTGGGAACCCTTTACCCCTGCATGCTACAAACATTATATCAACTCACTGTGACTCTTGGTCATTTAGAAGTTGTTTAAAGATTTTAGCCTTTTTGACTCCTGTGACCTTGAAAGAAGGTCAAGGTCATTCATTTGAACAAGCTTGGTGGCCCTTTACCCCAGCATGCTACAGACCCAATATCAACTCCCTGGGACTCTTGGTTATTGAGAAGAAGTCTTTTAAAGTTTTTAGCCTTTTTGATTCCTGTGACCTTGAATGAAGGTCAAGGTCATTCATTTGAACAAACTTTATAGCCCTTCACCCCAGCATGCTACAGACCCAATATCCAATATCAAGTCCCTGGGTCTTTAGGCTATTTAGAAGTAGTTTAATTTTTTTTAGCATATTTGACCCGTGACCTTGAATGAACGTCAAGGTCATTCATTTGAACAAACTTGGTAGCCCTTCACCCAAGCATGCTACAGAACCGATATCAACTCCCTGGGACTCTTGGTTATTGAGAAGAAGTCGTTTAAAGATTTTAGCCTTTTTGATTCCTGTGACCTTGAATGAAGGTCAAGGTCATTCATTTGAACAAACTTGGTAGCCCTTCTCCCCAGCATGCTACAGACCCAATATCAACTCCCTGGGACTGTTGGTTATTGAGAAGAAGTCATTTAAAGATTTAAGCCTTTTTGACCCCTGTGACCTTGAATGAAGGTCAAGGTCATTTATTTGAACAAACTTGGTAGCCCTCAACCAAGCATGCTACAAACATTATATCAACGCCCTGTGACTCTTGGTTATTTAGAAGTCGTTTAAATTTTTTAGCCTTTTTGACTCCTGTGACCTTGAATGAAGGTCAAGGTCATTCATTTGAACAAACATGGGAGCCCTTTACACCAGCATGCTACAGGCCAAATATTAGGTCTCTGGGACTCTTGGTTATTGAGAAGTCGTTTAAAGATTTTAGCCTTTTTGACTCCTGTGACCTTGAATGAAGGTCAAGGTCATTCATTTGAACAAACTTGGGAACCCTTTACCCCTGCATGCTACAAACATTATATCAACTCACTGTGACTCTTGGTCATTTAGAAGTTGTTTAAAGATTTTAGCCTTTTTGACTCCTGTGACCTTGAAAGAAGGTCAAGGTCATTCATTTGAACAAGCTTGGTGGCCCTTTACCCCAGCATGCTACAGACCCAATATCAACTCCCTGGGACTCTTGGTTATTGAGAAGAAGTCTTTTAAAGTTTTTAGCCTTTTTGATTCCTGTGACCTTGAATGAAGGTCAAGGTCATTCATTTGAACAAACTTTATAGCCCTTCACCCCAGCATGCTACAGACCCAATATCCAATATCAAGTCCCTGGGTCTTTAGGCTATTTAGAAGTAGTTTAATTTTTTTTAGCATATTTGACCCGTGACCTTGAATGAACGTCAAGGTCATTCATTTGAACAAACTTGGTAGCCCTTCACCCAAGCATGCTACAGAACCGATATCAACTCCCTGGGACTCTTGGTTATTGAGAAGAAGTCGTTTAAAGATTTTAGCCTTTTTGATTCCTGTGACCTTGAATGAAGGTCAAGGTCATTCATTTGAACAAACTTGGTAGCCCTTCTCCCCAGCATGCTACAGACCCAATATCAACTCCCTGGGACTGTTGGTTATTGAGAAGAAGTCATTTAAAGATTTAAGCCTTTTTGACCCCTGTGACCTTGAATGAAGGTCAAGGTCATTATTTGAACAAACTTGGTAGCCCTTCAACCCAGCATGCTACAGAACATTATATCAACGCCCTGTGACTCTTGGTTATTGAGAGAAGTCGTTTAAATTTTTAGCCTTTTTGACTCCTGTGACCTTGAATGAAGGTCAAGGTCATTCATTTGAACAAACATTGGGAGCCCTTTACCCCAGCATGCTACAGGCCCAATATTAAGTCTCCTGGGACTCTTGGTTATTGAAGAAGTCGTTTAAAGATTTTAAGCCTTTTTGACTCCTGTGACCTTGAATGAAGGTCAAGGTCATTCATTTGAACAAACTTGGATAGCCCTTACCCCATGCATGCTACAGACCAACATTCAATATCAAGTCACTGTGACTCTTAGGCTATTTAGAAGTAGTTTAAATTTTTTTAGCCTATTTGACTCCATGTGACCTTGAATGAAGGTCAAGGTCATTCATTTGAACAAGCTTGGTAGCCCTTTACCCAAGCATGCTACAGACCCAATATCAACTCCCTCGGACTCTTGGTTATTGAGAAGAAGTCGTTTAAAGATTTAAGCCTTTTTGACCCCTGTGACCTTGAATGAAGGTCAACATTATTCATTTGAACAAACTTGGTAGCCCTTTACCCCAGCATGCTACATGTCCAATATTAGGTCTCTGGGCCTTTTGGTTATTGAGAAGAAGTTGTTTGAATGGAAAAGTTGACGCTGGACGGACGGCCGGATGGACGACGGACGGACGACGGACGCCGCGCCACGGCATAAGCTCACTTGCCCTTCGGGCAGGTGAGCTAAAAAATGACACTGGTTTCGTATTCAACGTTCAATGGGTTCACAAGTTAGGATCATCGAAAATCAAATATGATCAACCTTTACCAATTACATGAAATTTTTTTAACCCGGTTCCATATTCAACGTCGAAAATTGACCCCACAACATACTGACTCATTTCCATATTATGTTTAACATTACACCGGTTCCATATTCAAATGTTACAGCGGATCTCGGATTATGAATAAATAACCGAACGTTTAATAGGACAAATTGTTTATCCGTGTCGATCATATCATAGGTTTTATATGCATATCCTATTACAGTTTGAAGATATACCAAAGGTCATTATATGGGTCACCAAAGGTCAAATTATCAACCAATGTCGATCATTATCGTTTACATATGATATGCATATCTGATAACAGTGATAAGTTATAC
Organism: Pecten maximus; assembly: GCF_902652985.1. NCBI lineage: Eukaryota > Metazoa > Mollusca > Bivalvia > Pectinida > Pectinidae > Pecten > Pecten maximus. The sequence continues at coordinate 16,542,133 of NC_047027.1, forward strand.
CAAAGGTCATTATATGGGTCACCAAAGGTCACAGGTCAAATTGTCAATCTGTGTCGATCAATATCGTCTACGTGTTAGATGAATTATTTATCATAGTGATAAGTTATACCAAATATCATAATACGGGTCACCAAAGGTCAAAATATTTACCAATGAAGGTCAATATTGTATACGTTTTATATGTATATTATACTACAGTTTGAAGATATACCAAATGTCATTATATGGGTCACCAAAGGTCAATTATCAACCAATGTCGATCATTATCGTGTACATGTCATATGCATATCTGACAACAGTGATAAGTTATACCAAAGGTCAATATATGGGTCACCAAAGGTCAAAGGTGAAATGTTGATCAATATTGTGTACATTTTATATACATATCCTATTAGTTTGAAGATATACCAAAGGTCAGTATATGGGTCACCAAAGGTCAAATTATCAACCAATGTCGATCAATATCGTGTATATGTCATATGCATATCTGATAACAGTGATAAGTTATACCGAAGGTCATTATATGGGTCACCAAAGGTCATATTGTCAATATGTGTCGATCAATATCGTATACATTTTATATGCACATTATACTACAGTTTGAAGATATACCAAAGGTCAGTATATGGGTCACCAAATTGTATGCTTGTTCAATTGTATACACAGAAACATGTACATATGACTCACTTTTCAACGGGTTCCGTTTCAACAGGCTACATGTGGGAAAGAGAGACCTGATGGGGTCCATTTTCAACAGGAGGGTCAGTTTTCAACGGCGTCCGGGTTCTATTTTCCACGGGGGTCCATTTTCAACGTTACACCGGCAGTTATCACAGTAACACTTGACTAGTCGACAAGTAAGTATACCTGTAGGGAAACACGGACGTCGATGTTGAAGACAATTATCTGAGATGTTGATAATTCTTATAGCAGTTGATACACTGTATACACGTACTTGGTATCCAGCAGATGAAATACCTCCACAATGAAGCTTGGGAGACTACAAGACGGAAACAAATTAAAACTATACATCAATAAACATTTATAAACCATGTGTTACCTCCGTCATGCCTGATGGGTAAAATATGACATAGACTGTATATCTGGATTTATAATGAGATTCACTCATTATTCGAAGATTCCGTTGCGTGGATGGTAGGAGATGAATATTCAAGAGCTTTCTTGAATGATTTTTTAAAGAAATGAGCTGCATGTTTAAAATAAATTGTTTACATATTTTTGTCCTGCTACATTTGTAGCTGAGTAACAATGCATTAAGAAAGGCTTCACTTAGCCAAGTTTTATTTAATATTTTTTCGAATTGTTTAAATCATTTTTTTAAACAAATTTAATCAAATACAGGCAGTATATAGTTTCTTAAAATTTGGTTGATATTTACTCGAGTTATCGTATTCACATGGTCAATTAATGATATTTTCACAAACGGCGATTACTCCGTAAGTTACCGTCATCATCATCATCAAACATACAGAACATACACCGACACCGAGTATACAAACACACACAAACATATTCAGTTTCCTGGTAGCCTGATCAATCATGTCAAGGGCTAAGTGTCTGTGTTGTTCATATCAACTCTTTCCACATCAACAGTCATTGACATGATTGACCAGACTCCACACTGATTCAGCCAATTACATTTATCATATCCTCTCACACAATAATTAATAATAAAAAAAAAAACATATCTCATATTTCTTTAAGATCTATTGTGACACACACACACACACACACAGAGAGAGAGACAGACAGACACACACACACACACACACACACACAGACAGATATCAGACTGGATAAAGAATTTAATTAAAAATCCCTGCTGCGAACCTTTGGTTATGTTCTGTTTAATATTACATGACTAATTTATCATTATCAAAATCAGCAAAATCTGACTAAATAGAGATTGGCCTTTTCAAGACAATGTAAAGCATAAAAAGAATGGATTGATATCTAACATACATATATATGATGTACAATTGTCAGTATTAGGTGAGATCAAGCTCTACTAGTTTTGACCATTTTTTCCAATCACAAATAAATCTTTTAAAATACTGTTCCCCTTTACCACGAGCACTATATTTCTGAACCTTAAAGTACTCTTGAATTGAAATTAATAATGATGTAACATTAAGTGAATTGTGCAAACATCTAACTTTGTAAATAAACTGTTTAATCAATAAAGCAATTTCATTATCAATTCGAGTATAAATTCCGATTTGGTTTGTGAAACCAAAGATCATTGTTTCTTTATTTAGTGAGAAAGGAATAAAGAGAGCAATTAAAAAGTTTTCAAAATTGGTCAAAAGGTTCTGTACTTCCCTGCAATCCCAAAAAATGTGTGTAGTAGTCTCCCATTCTGTCATACAATAAACACAGTGTGGGTTATTTACAGGGCCAATCTTGTATAAATAGGAATTGGTTGTTAAAATAAAATGATTAATTCTAAATTGCAGCTATTGCAATTTTGTGTTTCTAGTTACATTGAAAGGGATAGCATATATTTTAGCCCAAGTTTCCTGATTATAATCAAATATAATTCCCCATCTTGTTTGTGCAGTTATTGAAGTACTATTTTTACTTAGTATGCTATAGAAGTCTTGTGCTCCCTTCTTCTTTTTTAAAACTATTTCAAGATGCAATGGTATAATGGGGTATATTATACCTTGATTTAGTAAATTAAATTGCTTCAGATATTTCTTTACACTTATTATCAAACCTTGAAACTCTAAATAGTTAGTTATTGTGCCATATAGATCACAAAATTCCTTAAAAGACCAGAACAAATAATCTCTGTAATTTTTCAACAAATCATTAATCATCATAATCCCATTTTTAAACCACTTACGAAAAAAAAACTTTATTCCCTACAGATACATTTCTGTTATACCGTAAGGGTGTCTTAAGTAATGAGAAATTCTCCTTTTTGACCAGCTCTTCCTTTGTTCTTAATTTATACCAAGCTCTAAAAACATCCTTCCAAAACACATTTTTACAATTTCTTTGAATTTGACATACATACTCATTACCCGATTTTGCCAAGATATGAGGATCTACTGTAGATTTTAAAATATTTATCCATTTTCCTTCTGACCTAAAAATCCTTCTTACCCAACTTATTTTCAGCGATTCAATGAATGACATTAAGCTAATCATTTTTAGCCCGCCCTCTTGATAATTGTGAATAATGACATCCCGTTTAACCTTATCAGTTTTACTATTTCACAAAAAGTTGAAAAGAACCGAGTTGAGCTGTTTTATAAAACTTTCAGTTGGATTAGGTAAGGAAATAAACGGGCGATTCATCTGAGAAACTAATAAAGATTTGATTATATTAATTCTACCAATGGGAGTGAGTAGTCTTCTACTCCAGCACTTGATAAGAGCTTTTAGTTTTACTAATTTTTTTTTTTTTATCAAAGTTCATTTTAGGTATTTTATACAGATCTACATGAAAGTCTATCACAAGAAGGGTAAATTTATCAACCCCCCCATCTTAGATTCATATTTGTAAGGAGAACATCACTGCTGTATTTTTTACTACCTATCCAGACAACCTCAGTTTTACCAACATTTACTTTAAGACCAGAAATTTTTGCATAGATATCTAATTCATCAACTGCCCCTTTCAGTGATTTTTCAGAACAATCTAATATTAAAGTAGTGTCGTCTGCGTACTGAGAGTTTAATATTTGACAATTATTGACATTTATACCAGTAATATTCATATTTTTTCTAAGCCGGATTGCCAATATACCCGCACATAATATACAAATATAAGGAACAATCGGGTCACCTTGACGACAACCGCGACTTATTTAAAAAAAAAAAAAAAGGGTGATAAATTACCCCCCTGGTTTATAGCAGAGCTAGAATTATAAAGTAAAACTTTGACCCAATTTCTTATGTCATTTCCAAATCCAAAATATTTGAGTACTTCATCTATAAATTTCCAAGAAACATAATCAAAAGCCTTTTCAAAATCAACCATTAATAGCATTACAGGTATTTCATTTTCCACAGTGTATTGCATAATATCATAGACCAGGCGGGTATTTTCTCCTAAATAACGGCCTGATATGAATCCTGTCTGATCAGAATTTATAATTTTTTGTAAAATCAATTTGAGTCTACTTGCTATTGAACCAGAAGCAATTTTGTATACAATATTTAATAAAGAAATAGGTCTCCAATTTTTTATAAAATACTTTGATTTGTTAGCCTTGGGTATACAAGTGATTATTCCCTGTCGTTGAGTAATAGAGAGCTGACCATTTAAAAAACCATAATTTAATGCCCTAACCACAAAGTTACCAATCTGATTCCAAAAACATTTAAAAAATTCAGATGTGAATCCATCTGAGCCCGGACTCTTATTATTTTCCATTCTTTTAGGGGTTTCAGATGCGTCTTTAAGGGTAATGATACCTTCTAACCTGACTGCTTCATCACCATCGAATCTAGGAACATTAAAATCTTCTAAAAATTCATCCAAATCTATATCCTTGACTTCACTATCAACAGAGTATAACTGTTCATAAAATTGTTTTACCTCACTTAATATATCATATTGATTAGTTAGAATTTCCCCATTCTCCATTTGTAACTTTCGGAATAATTTTTGATAAAAAATGTCTATTTTCCAAATTAAAAAAATAACTTGTAGGTTTTTCACCCTCATCAAGCCATAAAGCTTTTGCACGTATTATACTCCCTTTTATTTTATGAACTCTTATCTTTTCCAAATCCTTTTTTGTTCTCATCTGATCTTTCTAAGTCTACAATATTCTCATTTTCTAGCTCCTTTATTTCATCAAGAAGGGCTTTTTCTCGAACACAGTATTGCTTCTTTCTATACGAAGAATATGAAATTGACCTTCCCTCTAATTTCCATTAATAATGTTTCCAAAAATAATTGATCATTTATAACAAACTGTAAATCTGAATCGGGTATATCATCAATATTTTCAGGGTTATACACAGGAAGGCAATACTGTAATTTAACTGTTTTTATAGTATCATTAATAACATTAAGATATTCTAAGTCATGCAATAAAGAATTATTCAATTTCCATAAACCTTTGCTTTTTTTAAATTCATTAAATTTTAACATAATTTTGGGGAAAGAATGGTCTGATCTGTAACCTGGATCTATACTTGCCTCAGATACACTTTGCAATAAATTTTCAGACACCAAAACGAAATCTAGCCTAGCTTGCTTGATGGGGTTACTCCTTCGCCATGTATATCTGGAAATATCAGCATGTTGCTCTCTGAAAACATCTACTAGATCAAAGTTATCTATTAATTCTAATACCCTGTCACGAGCTTTTGGATTATTAATTTTTTTATAATTCTTGTCACAATCTAAATCAGGCTTAAGTACTATATTAAAATCCCCACAAATAATGTAGCTATCATTTTCAAACTCATCGAGAGTCACCTCTACCTAAGTATTTAGTACTTTGGATCATGTAATTAAAATTCAGTAGTATGATGTCAAATTATATCTAAATTGAAATAATATTACCCTGCTCACTGCTGCCCCCATTGCATGATCGTAAGAGGCGACTAAATTTTGGATATTATATTTATCTCTTAACAACTTTCTTCTTCCTAATTGTCTCCCTTGACAAAGCCTCACTTTTGGCCTTTAGTTGAGCGTTATGGAAATACGGAAATTTATATTCAGAGGAACTTTAAACTATACATGTATGTGTCCAAAAGGCAAAAAATGTGAATACAAAATATATAAATCGTGACAAAGTATACTTCCGTTTATTTTTTTTCAATTAAACACATTTATTTTTTGGTTTGACATTTTAGTGTTGTGTAACCTTAGTGCGAGTAACGAATGTGACCAGACATTATCTCCCTTTATAGCTAGCTTGAAATGCGCAGTACAGTTTCCTGAAAGCATTGTAAGCACCGGCACGATCAACAATTCAAGGCCATTTCTACTGATATGTCCCCTGTACAAAGGAAGAATACGAAGGGTAAAAGGCCAGCAGGCACGCCAGCTCGACCTAAAAGTACGAGGAAGAATGAGGCGACCGGTCCATTTGGACGACTCCGGGCCTACAAACGAGTTCGACGCAGCTGCAGCACCGCGTGATGGTGGTCAGGATAGCCCCCAACATGGCGAGGAGCATAGGGGTAGGCTTAATGATACAAGTACTAGTAGCGATAGTCATGGTCCAAATGTTATGCCATGTAGTAGTACTGATCATGAGAACATGGTTGACGTGAATAACGTGTGGGGGTCGGTTTTGGGATTTGGTGTTCCCCCAAATGTATCCACGGGGTCCCTATCACAAATTGATGTGGGGCTGCAGGATTTGGGGTGTCTTCATAACACTTCCACGGGGTCCCCACCACATACCGGTGTTAGCTTACAAGGGCAGCTATAAACGGGGGTAACCAGTAATAGCGAACTATTGCCAAATATTTTACCCTGTGTGGATGATGGTATTGCTGCCCATGTTCCCTTGCTGTTACAGCAAAAGATACAAACAAACCAGTACAATAATTTGGCCCTCCTTTTGAAAGGTAATACTGATCTACATGATTTATATGCAGGTAGTAGCTTGTATTTAAATGATCAGGGCATTTTAGAATCAAGACCTAGGGTCTTAAAAGATAAGATTCCAAATATAGAGAAATGGACAGACGCATTTCTTATTTTCATGTATATTTACCTTAAAAAATTTCCCCATAAATCTTTGGAACTCCTACAATATATGAGTATCATAAGGGATGCTGCAGGAAGGTCGGTTAACTTTGGAGAACTTATGATGAGCAATTTCGCCTCCGCCAGGCAATTCAGTCAACGTCATGGGCCAATTCTGACCTATGGTTAAGGTTAATGTCTGGGTCAGCACACAGTAGTCACACCGTGGGCAACAGTAATGGGTCAAATACGGGGCTGGCAAAAAATAAGAACAAAGGTGTTTGTTTTAGTTACAATGATCAGGGCTCATGCAAATTTAGTCCGTGTCATTTTCGGCATGCATGCAGGACATGTAATGAAAATCATCCTCAAATAAAATGTAATTCCTTTCGAGGTAAATTGTCAAATTCCAAACAGGCAAACAACACCGCCACTTCAGCCCCCAAAAAATGAAAAAAATTCATTAGGAAAATCTCCCATACATTTGCCTACCCTTGAGAAATGGTTAAGGAACTACCCTGAGACAGGTACCAAAAATGAGCTGTTAGATGGTTTTACAAATGGCTTTCGGCTACATTACTCTGGGCCACGACTTCCTACTTCATCAGATAATGTATCTTCTATTAATAAAAAAATTGGATTATGCCAGAAACAAGATCTCTAAAGAAATAGTCTGGGCCGAATAGCGGGTCCCTTTGCTAACAAGCCAATTTCAACTCTACGTATATCACCATTAGGGTTAATACCAAAAAAAATCCCAGGCGATTTTTAGATTAATTCATAATTTATTATATCCAGACAATTCATCTGTGAATGATTACATTGACCAACACTTGTGTTCTGAAAGATATACAAAGTTTGATGAGGCAATATTTATGGTACAACGGCTTGGTAAGGGTGCCCTTCTGGCAAAGGCAGATATAAAATCTTCATTCCGCATAATGCCTATTTTGCCCGGAGATTTTGATTTGTTAGGGTTCAAATTTGACAACCAATATTTTTATGATAAATGTCTACTAATGGAATGGTCCTTATCCTGTGCCTTGTTTGAAAAATTTGCAACATTTTTGGAGTGGGCGGTGAGGCAACAATCAATTTCAGCAGAATTACTTCATTATTTGGGTGATTTTCTTTTTTAGGGGGAACCCAACAATAGTCAGTGTCTCTGTATGTTGACCAACTTTGAGGACGTATGTGATCAGCTAGGTGTACTTATTGCTCCTGAAAAGACAGAGGGCCCCTGTACAGTTATCTGTTTTTTAGGGTTAGAAATTGACACAGTACAAATGTGTATACGTTTGCCAGAAAAAAAAGTACACGATATAGTACAAAAAATCAAGGTAATGTTATCAAAGACAAAAACAACACTTAAAGTTATGCAGTCACTTTTAGGTGCCATGAATTTTGCTTGTAAAGCCATATTGCCGGGTCGTACTTTCTGCAGAAGGCTGATTAATGCCACAGTGGGTCTCACAGAGGCTTATCATCACTTGACAATAAACGATGACATAAGGGAAGATTTAAACCTGTGGTTACAATTTTTCAATTCCTTTAACGGGGTTTCATGCTTCCGCGATCAGTTTTGGTTACAAATTCTGATTTGGAACTTTTCACAGATAGCTCAGCAAAGAGAGGGAATGGTTTTGGGGCCTACTTCAATGGCAGTTCGACATTATGGTGTTTGGCCGGAGTCCTGGTTCGAATTGGGTTACACTAATGATATCACAATTCTAGAGTTCTTTCCCTTGGTAGTATCAGTGTATATTTGGGGTGACAAATTGTGTAACAAGAAAATATTATTCCGTAGCGATAATCAGTCAGTAGTAGCAATTGTAAACACAATGACAACGAAGTCAGTAACAGTTTTGTCTATGTTACGTGCATTTGTGTTGCATTGTATCCGCCTTAATATCGTATTTAAAGCGGAACATATACCTGGTTGTTTGAATGTATTAACAGATAGCTTGTCCCGTTTACAGCTTCAAAAAATCCGAAGTCTGGTACCTCGTGCAGAGACCTATCCAGTTCCGATTCCAACATGGCTATGGTCAATTTGTCAGATGAAATTGGACGACTTTTGAATGCTAGCCTGTCGGTCAACACTAAAGCCATGTATCACAGTACATTATGTAACTTTCTGAGTTTTAGATCTTTGTTTGGTCTGAATCAATGTTGGCCAGTGCCACTATCACATTGTTTGTTATTGATATCGTTTCACTCAAATAAGGGCTCTCCTAGCCACAGTCAAATCTTATCTGTCGGTATTAAGTTATGTTCATAAATTACATAATTGGGAAGACCCCACATATGTTTTCATTGTCAAGAAAGCATAAGAAGGTTTGAAGCGTTTGCGAGGCACTGATGACATAAGGGCACCAATCACATATGATATACTCCTTAGAATCTATGAGATATTACCAAACATCTGTAAGTCTAATTATGAAGCTCAGGTGTTCAGGACAGCATATTGTTTAGCCTTTTTCGGTCTGTTTAGGGTAGGAGAACTTGTATGCACATCACCATCAATTGTTAAGCGTCCTCTGCTTCTATCTGATATCTCTGTTATTGATGAAGGAATATTAGTGGTAATACGTCATTCAAAAACAGATGAGCAAGGAAAGTCAGCTACCATTACAATTCCAAAAATTCTTGGTTGTCCAGTTTGCCCTATAGTCAATATTCAAAGATATTTCAATTTAAGGCCAGAACATCTCGGCCTTCTGACATATTGCCACGTATACAATGGCGTGGCAGTACCTCGGTGATGGCAGTGGAAAGGAAGCATAAACGCGTAAATAGAATAGGTCGTGGTGCAGCATTTAGTGTTGGCGGTAGGGTGATCAAACACACAGACATCACCCATGATTGTACAGGCCTTTTTAGGAAAGATGGGGTGCATTTGGATGATATTTAAATGCAATATTTCTAAACACATTACAGGGAGCATTAGAAACTTTCATGGTTGGTCAAAATACACCTGACACTAAACAATTAATTTTTGAATAATTAGATTAGGTAAATACTTATTCTCATGTGTGGTATAGGGGATGGATGGTGGAACTGTATAAACAGTCCCAAGTGGCATTTTGTGGCGAGCAGGCATATTTTTACTAGTTTAAAAATGTATAGGTTTGTATGTATAGGAATTGTGGGGAACCGGCTTGCTATGGTTTGACCCTAGGAGTCTGGTAAACTCACATTGTAAACAGTAAACTCCCCATCACACTTGCCTTGTGAATCCCAGGGAGTGGAGATGGTGGAGTTACTTTAATGGTTATTTGGAAATTGGTGATATATATTGTAATTAGGATATACTGTATTTAGTATCTATATACAATATATGCATACAGTATTTGGTTTCTTCATGGTGGATAATGTTATATATTACTTCAAGGTTTTACCCTGGAAGTAAGGTGGGGCCTCGTAGATCTGGGTAGATCAACACGGCCAGTTATGGTTAGGTACATGCAAACTCTGCCAAGGTTTACCCTGGGGAGAGTAAGTAGCTGATGTGTCCGGTACCAGTTGGTAGATACTCAGCGTAGGGTACTTACCATTGCATGTACCTATTAATCTAGTCATTGGTGTATATGTAAATGTCTGCTCGCCACATTTAATTGAGAATACGTATTATTAAAATGATCCAAAAATCATTGAGTTTGTTGTGATTTAAGAAAACATAAAATAAATAGTTCTTAGGTAAATTACATTGTATACCCAGGGGCAGTGTCTCTGTCAACAGATAGTAGCCACGTATATGCATATACTGCCGTTTAGACACAAGCATGTATAGTTTAAAGTACCTCTAAATAAAAATTTCCGTAATTCCATAACCTTAACAATTCTGATAGATTTAAAAAAGATCCTACCTCAATCGCGGTCACAAGGTAAATGTTGACGGAAGGACGGACGTAACAATATGGCTCCCCTTGGTCCTTTTTAATAACGTAAAGGCTGACAAAGGACCTGTCCGGTTTCAAATACTCTACTCTCTTCGTTTTGAAGTTTCATTTGACAAAACCTCGTACTTTGTGTCATTGGCAAATGAGCGTTCGCCCCTGTGAGGAAGGCTTTGGCTTCTGTCCCCTGGCCGAGAATACCAGAGTCTTTAAAAATGGAAGTTGCTGCTCCTGCTTAGCGCTCAGCAAATTAGGAGTGGGAAGACTGGTTCGCCCGTTGTCAGTATAATGTGACCGGGTTGGGTGTGCTGCTGGGTGTCTTCGGCAGTATGCTTCAGTGAGATAGCACTCTAAATCGGCAAAAGATCTGGCCTATCAAAAGGAGACTTAACACAAATATACCGCAGCCTCCCAAAACACACATACGCACTCATCACACGCATACATGTCGCACCCACGGGAGGCCGTCCCTAAATGACCTTAGCTGTTAATAGGACGTTAAACTAAATAAATCAAACCAAATCATTGGCGAATGTCTATTATGTAGAAACTGTGTTTGTGTGCTTGTTTTAATTTTGGTTTACTCTTTAACGTCCTATCTACAACTAATGTAATTTACAAGGGAGGCGGGGGGTCTCCTGTGTATGAAATGGATGCAAGGGAGGATGTAATGTGTTATGTTATTCCTTTATAGTTTTTTCAGTAACTCGGCTGTAAATTGTTGAGCCGTATCTAGCCCTGTACGCACTCACCACACGCATGTATGTCGCACGCACAGGAGGCCGTCCTAAAATGACCTAATCTGTTATTAGGACGTTAAACAAAACAAGATAATTCAACGAATTACAGTCCCCCACCGGGTTGTTATCTCGAGATCCAATAGCAATGAGTGTGAATCTCGAGATGCAATAAGGTCATGTATTTTCTTCAATGTATTGAATAGTGTAGGAGATAGAGCCCGGACAAGCTTTTCCTTTAATGTAGGTCAGAGGTCAAAATATAGGTCACAGTGACCCGGTTTTTGTACGCGACACACCGCCTTCCCACAAGGAACCATACTACCAAGTATTAAGTTCTAGTCCTTTATAGTGTAGGAGATAGAGCCCGGACAAACTTTTACTTTAATGTAGGTCAGAGGTCAAAATATAGCAAAATAAAGGTCACAGTGACCCGGTTTTGGTACGCAACACACCGCCTTCCCACAAGGAACCATATTACCAAGTATTAAGTTCTAGTCCTTTATAGTGTAGGAGATAGAGCCCGGACAAACTTTTACTTTAATGTAGGTCAGAGGTCAAAAAATAGCAAAATATAGGTCACATTGACCCGGTTTTTGTACGCGACACACTGCCTTCCCACAGAGAACAATACTACTAAGTATTAAGTTCTAGTGCTTTATAGTGTAGGAGATAGAGCCCGGACAAGCTTTTTCTTTAATGTAGGTCAGAGGTCAAAATATAGGTCACAGTGACCCTGTTTTTGTATGCGACACACCGCCTTCCCACAGGGAACCCACACACTAAGTATGAAGTTCCAGTGTCTTATAGTATGGGAGATAGAGCCCGGACAAATAGTGTGCGGAAGGACAGACGGACGGACGGACGGACAGACGGACGGACACAACGCAAACCTATAGTCCCCCCCGGATTCCGGTGGGGGACTAATAAACCAAACCAATCTAGCCCTGTCCGTCTGTTCCCTAGTCAAGGTTGGATTGAGTACCTGGTCAGCATGGTCTTTTACCCTTGAGAAGAACCAGGTAATGCAATACTCCAGCTCCAAATGCGTGTTGTCAAGATTGTTCAGGATCCCAAAGGGACGACAGATGCTAGGGTGGAATATTTGATCTAATTGGAAATAATTGAAACCAAAGGCCTCGAATACCGATCGGACCGATTACTCTTCCTAACCAAAAAATCCTTTTCTAAGACTTCCATTTGCAACACTTCCGGAAATTCCACGATTTCCACATATCCCAAACATACTTATTCCTTGATTACAATGAGGTACCATTATCTAAACTATATTATCTATATAGTAAGTTTACATATAGCCTCATCAATGTCTTAAACATATTTGATAACTGTTTCAATGATCAAGGTCATGTGCAACACTATACATACATGTATTTGATAATTCCATATTTGTTTCAATTAGTGTTGATCGTTATCTCTGTGTTTTACGGTATAATATTTGGTCAAAGCGTTAGATCAATAGATTCCTTAATGGGGAATAAAGAATATTTGCAAGGTATGACTTTTTGCAGAAATATCCTTCCTTTAAAGACGAACGTGTTTGAGGCCGATATTTGCATATTGATTACTTTGTTATTGATGACAAATAAATGTCAAATTTATTTGCATTTGAGACGATGCCCAAATACACATTCAACTTGAAAGTTAAGTTATTGATTCCTGTGCTTACTTTTATAACTGTACCTATCCTTTAATTTTCGTGAACATGATATGTTCAGTTTTCCACTATGGCCCGATAAGCTTAACATGGATAGATTTGGATGGTTCTTGCTTTTTGTGATATGTCATTGATATGTTGTATGTCTTACCCCTGTGGCATTGGAAGCAGATAAATGTTTGTTCATTTTAATATTCTCTGTCCCTATTCATCAGAGTATGGTAATCGACTGTCATGACCTTATTTATCTTGTTTATTGAGAAGATATTCAAATTTTTCAACATATTTGAATCCTTAATTTCGGTAAGTTGCCGTCAATGCATGTAAGGTTGTCTTTGTACATGTATGTAGTCAAAATAATTCAACATTGACATTGTCACGTGTAAATCGCAGAAGATACAGTGTAGTGCATGTAATGCAATTTGACTTGCCCTCGGGTTTAAATGAGCAGCAATGTGTGATGAATGTCTGACACAACCAAAGACGGACAAGGACACCCCGTTCCTGCGACAGTAGCAAGGTTTAGTTTTGTTTTATTTAACGTCCAGCTTTGGTCATTCAAAGGCGGCCTTCCATTTGTGTAACATGAGTGACGACTATGTGCGCGTTTTGGAAGACTGTGATATGTTCATGCTTGTGTCCGTATGGTAGCACAAATATAATGTCGACTTTATAGTGCTATTTTACTGAAACATACTGCTAATGACAACCAGTGCCTATTGTCAGTATAAAGAGACCATAGTAAGTGAACTTTTCAGTTAATTTGTCAAGTTGTCGTCTCCATGACGCAAAATTGAATACAAAATGTGAACACCAAAATAATGAATTTTATTCAATGTATGTCAAAATAAATACATCAATAAACAACGAGGATAAACAACACGTTACTTCTGATAGTGTAGTGTTATTCATTGAGAGGGGTTCGTCGGTTTTCAATTGATTAACATGTAGCAGTTTCGGAAAGAAGGCCACGATGCCATACTCGGTCAAAAAGTTCTTTGTTTTTATCAAAAGTGGAATCAACAGATCTGAAGCCAGACTTATCAGATAGAAGAAGAGGCTTGTCAGTTGAAAAGTTATATGCATATGTATAGACACATCATCTCATAACTTTCCTAGGATAGACAAAGGAGAGAAAGGACGGCAATTTCTGAAAACAGTTAAATCGATTCGTCCTTTTCTACACAAGAGAAACATGAGCCCTTGTCCGTGGATATAAGAAAATCACATGTAGTAGTTATTAAATCAGGTTTAAAGTAGATAACTTATATTTTCGGCTGCTTCCTCGATTACACTCTGGTTTATATGATCAGGACCGAAAGCTTATTTTGCATACGGTCAATAACATCGGGATATAACATTACTATACATCTGGTTTTATTTACCTGTGTGATTATACACGAATGACTTATGCATCTAAGATGATTCCATCGGTTTCAGGAAAAAGAAAAGTAAACGATGGCGATTTGGCTAGGGGTTACGATATATTGTTAAAGAAATGGCTGGTTAAATGTGAAATTATATGATGATACTAATTACCGGGTTTAATATCGCTTCTAAGAAAACAGTAAGGTTTATTAATATAACGGGATAGGGAGTACTTGAATGACATTGACAAATGATTAATAAATATGAAAATAATAAATATATGTTGTGTTATTGTACAATAATGTTTGAATCACTATTAAGGATAAGCAAAAATAAAATCTTTTAATCCATATCTATTCTTCGCTGCAATCATAACTTCCGCAATGGCATCATTTATTATGCTGATATGCTCATCTGTGAAGATGTCGCTTGTCTTTAGGGAATATTTCTGTTTCCGGTGATGTCGTCCCTCCTTATTGAAATCGGTACACATATATTCCGCTTCTGTCGTTTGAACATTTAAAAAAATACTAATCCGTTTCAGGGTAGGGATGAGGTTTTCTTTCAAATCCACATAGCGCACCACCAGGGAACTGTTAGCGAATGTCTTGAACCAGGCTAGGTAGGATACTTTCCACTCAATGATTTGTTCTTTGACGTACTTATCCCAACCTAGAAAAATAAGAAAAAAAAATGATTTCCGGATCATTTTTGTTGTTATTTATTGTTTTATAGCTGTCTTGTTCGAGATTTTAAAAGGAAAAACTAAAATGCATTGGTAAGTTGATGTCGCTCAGGTAATAATACAATATCGAAAAACTAACAAAATAATATAAACAAAATATTGAACTTTTCGTTTGCGTCTATTTAACAACCACGTTCTATTTTTAAGGCGAAATATGTCTTCTTCTTTTAATTACGTTTTTGTTCTGCAATGTTGCCCACAAAGTTTTTGCGCCTTCAGTATTGGACTTCTGAGCTGAATATAGTAGCCGTATTAACAAGATAAACAGTTAGCTAATCGACCTCCAAAATTTATTAATTAATTTCATATTTTTCTGAGCCAAGCGCGGTTAGACATTTTTTTATCAGTGTTAACGGAAAATCGCATAAGTAAAATAATTAAACAAAACAATTTTGGATCATTTCACTAATATATTGTGGAACAGACCCATATGTTTTCAATATTTCAAAATGATGAATGCGTTGACAGATTCGAAAAAAATATCATTGACAAACTTTACACTGGATTGCATCGCACAACTGTTTTGTAGGATCGGACGATCACAATTGCAAACCGATGAAATACGGGATTAGTCGTATGAAGTAGTATATATGTATTTCAATCGGATTTAAATTTTGTATTGGATCTTAGTTCATATAAAAAAAAAATGAAGCATTGGTTATCTGTATTGACCAAGTTTTTATAGTGGCTATTTTCCATGTCAGTAGGCATATCTATTGTACATACCAAAGCCGCCGGGTGTATCTTCACGTTTTGAACACAAAGTGATTTAATGGATTTGTAGAACGAATGCAACGCAAGTTTTTTTTTACTAAATACAGTTAAAAAAATAAACATACAGGTGAATTAATTTAAAAAAGAATATAATCCTGCATCACTCCCGGTATGCCGATGTTAACAGCCTACTGAATGATCTTAGAGTCAAGGAATTCAATGATCATATGATTTTTTTTCATCAACACAACATGGCATAAATTATATTACTGTTTCCGTGTTTTCTTAAATTGACTACATGATAAATATCGCTTGAAGCGTGTATATTGTAGAGGATTGTCAACATGACATCCCTATCTGATACCTCGCCCTACGAGCCTTGATTGCTATCGAATAAACGTAAGGCCACGGACCAGATTCCTGGCTATCTATTTGATAAAATGAGATGTTTTATAGACTCCAAGATGGATAAACTAGTACATTTAATTCCCTGAAGGATGTCAAAGAAACTAAAGATGTATATATATATATATATATATATATATATTTATCAAAACCGTTCTGAATGTTTTCACATTATTTATAACCAATACCCAAACATGTATCAGCAAGCCTAGTCTCCTCCCACGTGTTGAAATCCCCCTTTTTGACCCAAAAGGGGATGAATAAGTATATTATTAGATACAAACTAAATGCTGATGAACAACTAATTTCCAAATTGTAAAGTTCAAACGCAATGTGCATAAATACCAAAACTTGATTGATGTTTATTTGTAATTATCACAAGGGTAGACGAAATCACAGCCTTTCAAATGTAAAAAACAAAAAACAAAAAACAAACAAACCTGATGTCGTTGTGGGTGAATATTTTTCTTAAATAAGCATATTAATAATAGCAATTTCTGTCTCCCTAAATCAGGTTTCATGTCTAACATATTTTGCCTGTTTTGTCAATACACGTTTTCGCTTGTGTAAACATCTTTGAATCAATTCACAAAACAATAATGCTGGACCTGACAAACATCTAAAAAGAGCAGCTAGGATATATTGAAATGTGGTTTTATTTCATGATAATGTGATATGTATAAAAAAAAAATCACTCGTTACCTGTTTCTAAACGTGTTTTCTATAAGGTTCAGTTTTATGTACAAGGTTTTACCTTACTTGACTCCAGAATATTTAAACAATTTTTGACACATTTTTGATCTACTATATCATGTACAAATAACTTGATTTACTTACCACTATGTAAACCGATGTTTAAGAGATGTATTACCTACCAGGATCTGTCAACGAATAATTATTGTTTTATCTGAATTTGTCAGAAATTCAACCTCATGTTTATCTTTTAAACAAAGTTTAACAACAGTTTGTATGGATTCGTCTTAATAAACGTGTGCTTGTTTTTGTATATTGTATGTCTGCAGTCCTCACATATGGAATAGTTTACCTACTTCTGTACTTTTTAGTTTCATCGGAAAAAACAAATTTTGTTTGCAAACTTCTGTAAGAATCCGCTACGCGGAATTTGCAAACAAAACTGTTTTTCATACCCCGATGAAACAATGAAAAATGACATCAATGCTTAACAACATATATATTTATCTGTTAAGAAATGTAATCACACAGATGGCTGATGCCATGCAATTCCCTCTAGTCTTTATAAAAGGTTACTATATTTGTGTATTTTATTTTTTGCATAAATGTTAATAATGATGAAAGGATTTTTTGGAGTAAATACTTAATGTAAAATATTGATTATGAGGAATTTTGTTTATTTGTTTAGCGTCAAAGGTTTGTGTGAATGTTGTATCGATATTAACATTTGCAAATAATTATGTCAACAATGATGACAAGGTTGAAATAAGACAAGGATGCTGATTGTTAACATTTACATGAATGATTATATATGTTAAAATATTTTGAAAAATAAACAATCACCCGTAACGTTATGTAGAATGTGTGTATATTTTTTCCCATTTATAATGTATTTATGTATTACTTAATAATCGATATTGTATGTACATCTACATGTGTAATACATATACCATAATACTGATAACGCATGTATGTGTGCATTATATGATAACTATTATTGTGTGTAATGTCGGAACTAAAAAATATAATATCATAAGTGTATGGCGAAATACAAAAAGACATTGAACAGGTCATAGATGAGTATTGCAATAAATAGTCTTTTTCTTTCAAACTGTAGTTTTATCAGCGATCTACAATCCTTACTATTTAAATACCAATATATATATATCCTATTGCTTAAACTAATTCCAGTGACAACCATTTCAATAATTAAGAGGAGAATCTGAATAGAAATTCAGCAATACACAATATACGCTTTATATTGAAAGGACAATGTAGTTTGGAGGAAGCTGACCGGTAAAGTTTATAGACTCCGACATTATTTTGAACCCGTAAATGAACCAGGGGAGGGGACATTGTTTAAATGTGCCTTTTTACATTCAATTGCAGTGAGGTTTGACTATAGAGCGACCCTTACGTAGGCCCAATTAGAAGAGCAAACCTGCAATGTGTTGTTAGTATATCAAAAAGTGATGTAACCATGTCAACAAAACATCTCCATTATTAAGATTCATGGTATTTTGTTTAATATTTATATGTTGAAAATCAATCATAAAATAAAATTTCCAAGCGGAAAGACATATCGCTAAAGGATATCAATATTCTTTTTATTTTGTATTGTTAAATAGCTCTTTTCATTGATACATGCGTGTAGTGGATGGCGTGTTCTTATTTGCAAATATAATGAATGAACAGTTTGTAAATGATTCGCGTCAAACTTCATTGAAATCGACCTTTTGATGTATTGCATTGTATTGTCTGACGGCCAATCAAAAACAACACCAGCCTAAAAATCGTTTCTGGAAATAAATACATCAAACTCATCGAAGGTGAAAATTTCAAAAATCACGGATTTAAAACGGACTGGTGGTAAAACACATAATATTTTATCATGAAGGTCCGTTGCATGTAGTTTATATCGATTAGCAATGCATATATTTATAGATTCAAAATGCCTCTTGAGTCTTTAAAATTGGAGGAATAAATCATTAAATGCTCGACAGTAAACGGATGATCGCAGGAATGCTAATTTACAAAACTAATGTTTGTTAAAACATGTTTAATCATTAGCTCTACTTTTAAAAACCGTGTTTACTTCACGCTAAACATCGTGCAGTCTGTATACCATTGATGATAAAATGTGTGGTAGGATTAAATTGGGTCAGTGTTGGGAATTATAGGTATATGAATAGGATTAATGACCTAAAAGGGAATGTTGGCCAACATATTAATCCCCTGTTGATAGAGTTGTAAGGTTTTCAATTATCAATAGATGGAGAGGAGAGCATACCATGCGGTCATTGACGTTTCGTCACGGGTCAATTGCTACCATACGAAAGCATCAGAACTAAAACTACTGTCTAGCTATAATTGCGTCCCGCTATGCAGGGCGTGGTAGGAATTGAAAGTCAATGCAAATCTGATACCAAATAATGAAAGCGCTTCACATATTTCCGATTTCAACGCTCAGCTAAAGTACTAAGTGTATATATCCCCTGGTTCATGTTGAATAATTTTATATTCAAAATAATGTCCAATATATGTATTTGTATAGTCATATATCAAAGACATATATGCATGAACAAACTTCAGAAATAAGGAT
Organism: Pecten maximus; assembly: GCF_902652985.1. NCBI lineage: Eukaryota > Metazoa > Mollusca > Bivalvia > Pectinida > Pectinidae > Pecten > Pecten maximus. The sequence goes on from NC_047027.1 coordinate 16,561,662, forward strand.
TGTCGGGGGTTTATATATATATATATAGATATATATAAATGTACATAATTTTTTAAATACGTATTACAAAGGTTGAGAGGCCCTGCGTTAGACCTTTGAACAGCAAATGTCATCTAAAATCACATTTGATATTATTTAAACTAAATGCTTCCCAATGTTAATTACAGCGTTAGAACACATAAAACAGCATCGTTTTGCTATTTACATTGGTTTTAATGCACATTTGGTTTTCTGTGTATTAACTGTTTTTTGTTTTTGTTTTAGTTTCGTATGAGGACGGATGTCAAGGAGTTACCTATATACATAAGCGAACAAAGTACAAAAAGAGCAGCGAAGGAAAGAAACTATCGGATACAAAGTGTTTCATAGGAATATAAGATATAGAGTGTTACCTTCAATGGCCTCTAAAGAAATCAAACAGAAAAAACAAATCCCCGATTATTCAGGGGCCTCAATTTTAGTCACCTTCAGCGATAAACATGTCGTGATACAGTTAACCTGATCATTGGACTCTGCAATGTCCAATAAGGGAAGACAAAGAAGAAATCATCCCCAACCCGGCAGGGGACACAATTGGTTTTGTTTAACTTGTTAACCGCCCTATCAACAATGTTTAAGGATGGTAATCCGTGAATGCGATATGTATGCGTGTGGTGAGTGTGTATGTATGGTTTAGAAGGCTGCGGTATGTTTGTGTAAAGTCGCCTTGTGATAGTCCGGAACTTTTACCAATTTATAGTGCTATTTCACTGAAGTATACTGCCGAAGACACAAAGCAGCACATCCATCCTGGTCATATTAATCGTCTCTTACGACATACAGTGATAGACAGCAGGCTTATTCTTTCCCCGTGCATGCTCGACTTAAAACAGCCATACATGTTGATTTAATGCATAATCAAATTCAATATATTCCTCTCTAATTTAATCAATACAGTGAATGCGACGAAATACTTCTTTTAATTTATTGATATATCAATTAAGTATTTGATTTATACAGGGTTGCATATGTATATTTACATCAAATTCACAACCTGGCCCTGATGCACTCTAACATGTACAATGACATATGGAAATGACACACACATAAATATATTTGGTTTTGACTATTTATTAAATTGTGTGCGAGACTCGGCCATCTCTTATAATCAGGGTCCTATATTTTCTAACATACTCTTTGCTACTAGTAAAAGATTTCTAGTAGAAACCTGTTTTACGTGTGGAAACAACATGACCACGTACGTCTGTGCGACATTATCATTGATATTTTCATGTTTATAAACAATTTGATATAAACTTTGCTTTTCAAATAATATATTCGGTCAGTGGAGCTGAACAAATAAATCAGATTAAAATATCTTTAGGAATCAATGATCTGTAGATTATAGAGAAAACAAACTATTTCAATACCATGAAAATAAATTATTCAAGTCACATATAACTACGTGCTGTGTTATTTGCCAGTTTAAAGTGGTGTATGTCATAACGTCAAAAATTGATTGCTTCTCGGAACGATTTTTAAATAGGTCTATTTCCAATCTAATTAACATATAGATGGTCATTCTCACTACGTTACATTCATGTAAAATTTTAAATAGATTGAGTCTATTTCATGTTATTCAGAATGTTGTCCTATCATACTTAGGGGATTTAAAACGGGGTAGGTGTTTACACAAAATCTTGCTCACAAACTTTCTATTTCAAAGCCAGGGATGTGTAGCCTTTTCACCTAGAATGGCGACCGCCAAAATTATGGACTCAACATCTTAATATCACGATGTATTCTCATAAAAATGTTTAAAAGGTTTTACCTTCTGTAAGGGCCTTTCATGATGCATTTCTGGTTTTAATTTGAAAATAATTGAATCCCCTATACCACAACTGCAAAGTGCCGATGATACCAAGCAGGACACCTCACCCTGTTAGATTATACTGTCAATGGACGAACCAGCCGTCCTACTCCTAGTATTCTAAGCGTTAGGCAGGAGAAATGTTCTGTTTTCGATTATTCTGTCACAACTGGGTATCACATTGCAATGTCGCCCAATCTAATTTAAATATAGATGGTCATTCTCACTACGTTACATTGTAACGTAGTGAGAATGTCGATATAGATTTTAATTAAATTGCAATGTCGCCTAGAGTAAGTCCTATGAGTAAAACCAGCGTTGGAGTTCGAGGTGATTTATAATATATAACAACATTACCCTTGGCCGTTACGAAACTCTGCTATTTTACCGGTTTATTTTATCTTGTAGACACTATCTTGTGAGGTTATCTTAATTAAATAGTAAATAACAGAAATGGAACGAATATTAATATTATTATACATTACAGTTGCACTGAGGTATCGCATTTTAAGGTATATGTTGTAACAAGGGATAATATGGTAGTCTTTCAATTACAACGATCGAAAACATACAGCTCAAAATAACATTAAAATAAATGTATCATTGTTACAACGAATACCGGAAAATGGGATATCTCAGTTGATTCCATATTCATTGCTACTATTGTCATTGTCACCATTCTCGTGATAGATATTGACTATTGACGTAAAAAATTGCAGCACAATATTTCGAGATATTCAGGTTGACCTGGAGCTATTATTTGAAAATATATAATTTCTTTGTGCGATATGAAGTTCGACATGTTAGATGCATATTAATCAGCTATGTTTTCGTTGCTACCATCATAGTTCTTGTTTTGAAAATATGACTTTGCTAGAAATGATTAAAACTAACTGTTCAAGAAGTTGTTATTACCTAAAATTTGGAAATCCTGTTTACAATGACATAGGAAGGCACGTCATTTAATCCAACCATGTCTACAAGTTCAATATAAAAAACAATTATGTACACAATTCGAACATTATATCTTAAGCTAGAAAGAAATTATTATTACTTTTTCTTTCTTAGCTACATAAATCTATTAAACGATACGGAATTTATCAACTCGTTAAACACTTTGGAAAATACAATATCAAATTATGTCAACATTGGTCTAAGCTGTCGTCAAGGGTACCCTATCATATTATTGTGTCAAAACAACGATAAAGTAAAAATGTTCAAAGTAAAGTATTTTAAAAGAGGATGCAGGGTTGCGGTGATCACCAAACTCGCAAATGAAGTACAATTAATTTTCTTTCTCTACAGGGTTTTTAACTTTTTATCATTTGACCTTGGATTGCACACAAAAAAACCTTAAAACACATATTTCCATATATCAACAAAACAAAACAGTCAGGATTTTTTTTTTTTAATTTAAAGTTCAAACAAAGTAAAAAAAAAAAGGGGGGGGGGGGTCAAGTGAATGAAACTACCACACAGCCGTTACTTCCTCCTTAAACGTGTCGGTGATGCTATGGTACGATGTATCGATACCTAGTGACAACAAAAGTGACCGTAATACATTTAATACGAAGGAAATGTTAGAAAATAGAAAAAAAAAACATAATTTCATAAATTTCCTTGTTTTCAAAATAAATCAGATACGTGTATTTTGAGTCATGTAACTGTTCACATTAAACAGCAATGTACAATATGTGCACATCATATTAGATATACCCGAATACATTATTTTAAAGAACAAATTTGATGGTTAAAACTAACAAAACGATTTGGTTTGGTTTGGTTTATTTTGTTTAACGTCCTATTAACAGCTAGGGTCATTTAATGATTGGTTTGCTTTTGTTTAACGTCCTATTAACAGCCAGGGTCATTTAAGGACGTCCCAGGTTTTGGAGGGGGAGGAAAGCCGGAGTACCCGGATAAAAACCACCGGCCTACGGTCAGTACCTTGCAACTGCCCCACGTATGTTTCGAACTCGCAAAACAGTGGTGGAGGGCTAGTGAAAAAGTGTCGGTACACCTTAACCGCTCGGCCATCGAAAACGAATGTATTGTTGACCCTCAATAAAATTAAGGACCAAAATGCCAATGTACCTTGTAATTGAGACATTTGAATAAATTTAGTTTCAAGATAGAATTAATTTGCAACACTACACTTTGTTTAGTTTTTTATGTGTAGTTAAATATTGCTGTCAATTTTCGGTTACTCAAAAAAAAGTCTTTTAAACACTTTTGACTATGGTGATCTTCATTATAAGTGTTACCAAAATTGTTAATCCACATATATTTTTTAAAGCTTATAAAATCATCGCTGCGATACAATTCAACAGATGTCACTTTGATTATAGCTAACCAATGGACGTACTATTGCTGTTTTAGCTGTTTGAAAAGTTCGTCAAAACATGCGAAAAACTAACGTTACAGGTTAACATATAAGCTCATGTGTATCACATAACATAAACGATATGTTCATTAATGTCTCTAGAAAACAACGGTTGCATTTGTTTGACCGGGTTCCACTTTAAACGTGTAAAACCTTATTCAATTTTACCTATGCTATAGGTCGCATATTAGTTCCATCAGCTTTTTGTTGATGGAGAAAAGGTTCAAAAGACATAAGTTCACATGACCTTCAGACAGTTGAGCTTAAAATCAGTGCCGATATATATATAAAATTGATGGGCATTAAAATTGAAGAAGCCCACGTACGTCCTACATGTACATTGAAGGCAGAGGGGCCAATTCAGTTACACATACAGGAGAAGCTAGGTTCCTGTAATATTATTCCTTTTGTAAGTGCATACAACCAAAGCAACTATAATATATGTCCTATTGTTAGAGGTAGCGGGAATTTTTTGAAAAACAGCGAAAGAATGAAATCTATACTCGATAAATAGAAAATCATAAATTGTAAACGTCAACCAAAAAATCGTATGTGCTTGAAAATTTGATTCTGAAGAGAAACATCTGTCACAAAATGTATGCAAAAGCGATGTAAAACATGCGATATTATTATAGACTGTCAAGTTATACATTAAAAAATGATTTTCATTTCAAAATTAAAACTGATATGAATTGTACATCAAAGAATGTCATCAATGCTCTAATATGCAGTAAATGTCCAGATTTTTATATTGGCCAGACTGGCATGGAATTACGAAAACGTATGACCTTTCACCGCCAGCAAACAAAAACGGAACACTTGCGATATTTGACTGTTAAGGAACACTTTCACATATGTGCTGATGACATCTTTTTGGTTTTGCCATTTTGCCAAATGTCGAACTCGGATGCATTATAAAGAGAGAATAACGAAATGTATTCCATACAGTTAATGCAGCCAATGTTAAATTCTGAGCGTGATAAGACAAAATAAATTATGTATTCAATAGATATCTCCATAACTGACCGAATGTACATGTACATGTATGCATACATGTATATTATCTTGTATGTACTGTTGTTATGTACACATATGAAACTTATGTTTGATGGTGTTTACTAACGCAATTTACTCTTGAAAGTTTACATTATTTCAAGTTACCGCAACAATTTTTCATGTACTACATGGCAAAATCTTTGTATAATATGATCGGTTTTAATTTTAGTACGGAGTACGGATCTATAGATCATAGATCTGCTGTACAGATCTATACGATGTAATTGCTCCATTTAAGTTTGTAATGGATTGGTTTGTTTAAAATGTATCATATAGTTGGTTTCAACCCATTTAAACTCGACTAATGAATGTTTTGTAAAGTATGTACCCTACTATTATGACGTCATAAAATGATGTACCGAATAAAATTCATAATCCCCTGAAGAGCGGCACGATATAGCCGCGAAAGTTCTAGGGAGACAGCAGATCTTTGTTTGACTTTTTATTTTATTATGTATATATATATATATATATATATTTACATTCCGTGTTGCATTTCCCTATATATCGTTGGTAAACCAAATTGTATTCATGAGACTGTATATTACAATTTACAGTGATTCGGTCAGAGTAGGAATACAGCCCCAGGTAATGCTGGTCAAAACAATGGCCGCCAGTTACTTTCGGCCTGGAGATATTTCGAATGCTAGCTTTATTATCCACAACACCCAAAAAAATAAAGCAATTTCACAAGTTATGAGAGTAATGTTGTATAATTAAAACAAAATGTAGTCAACACAAAATAACTATAAGCGCCGTTCTTGATCTAAGAATTATCAAATTGTCAATGTCGTCACACTCACAGGGGCTCGTTTCCGAATTTTCAGAAATGTAAGACACGACAATATTAAAAGTCTAGTATTTATGAAAAATAATTAAATAAAAATCTTGTGAAAAATCGGGAGCATCGACATGGTTTCCGGTTGTGTATGTATATTGGATTTTAGTTTTGTGGTTATTCACTGATGCTAAAGGCCTACCTTACAAAATCCAGCCCCTGTGAAGTTGAAAATCGACTGCTAAGATGCGAATGGTTAGACTCGAATCTGTTTCGAAAGAAATATCTTTGGAATCGTTTTCACCTACTATCAAGGCGACTTTCATTTAGAATTTAAGAACTGGTATTCTTCTGAAAATGATGTAAATCCAGTCGATAGAAACTGAAGTATTTCCGAGGAATCGGGTCTGTCCTTTACTGTGCAATTCCCGTTCAAAGCCGCATCACTTCTAAATGTTAACCGTATAGCATTGCACTGAAAAACGGCTTGGAATTTAAACAATCAGAAATTATGCAATTGTGAATAATTTGACGATATCTACAAGCGTATATGAAATAAAAAATAAAACCAAATTTATACATTAAACGTTCTTATGTGCTTGCTATTAATAACGTCATCAGGAACTATATCAATCCTTCTGAAAGTTTCGGCTGTTCCGGTATTTGAACCTGATGACGTCAGTGATAGGGGGAGCGCGTCTTAAGCTACAGTAAATAAAAAACAAGAGATCCCAGAGGGATCTTGGCGCCCACCATTGAATGATCTTCATAGGTTCCATGTCAGATTGATCTTTTCTCTACTTTTCCCTTCCTCTAAGTCTTACTAATCTGTGTAAATTCAGAAACAGCCCTCCAGTACTTTTCAAACAAGGGGAACCTATATATAAAATTTAAGATTTAGCGATAATGGCTGTCTGTCGGCCATGATGTTTTCGGATTGGTCCCAAAATGCAACATCAGGGACCCAAGGGAATCTACACATGAAATTTGAGAAAGATCCCTTCAGTACCTTCTGTAAAATAGCGATAACAAACTTCAATTGTCAAAATCCAAGATGGCTTCAAGTTCGCCATGTTATTTTCCGATTGGTCTCAAAATGCAATATGCATAGCTAGGCACCAAGGGGAACCTTAATATGAAATTTGAGAAAGATCCCTTCATTACTTTCCGAGAAATAGTGATAACAAACTTCAATTGTCAAAATCCAAGAAGGCTTCCTGTCGGCCATGTTGTTTTCCGATTGGTCTCAAAATGCAATATGCATAACTAGGCACAGAGGGCAACCTTCAAATGAAATTTCAGAAAGATCCTTTCAGCAATTTCTGATAAATAGCGATAACAAACTTCAATTGTCAAAATCCAAGATGGCTGCCTGTCGGCCATGTTGTTTTCCAATGGATATCAAAATGCAATATGCATAACTAGGCACAAAGGGGAACTTATATATGAAATTTGAGAAAGATACCTTCAGTGCTTTCAAGGAAATAGCGATAACAAACTTCAATTGTCAAAATCCAAGATGGCTGCCTGTCGGCCATGTTGTTTTCCGATTGGTCTCAAAATGCAATATGCATAACTAAGTACCAAGAGGAACCTACATATGAAATTTGAGAAAGATCCCTTCAGTACTTTCTGAGAATTAGCGATAACAAACTTCAATTGTCAAAATCCAAGATGGCTGCCTGTCGGCCATGTTGTTTTCTGTTTGGTCTCAAAATGCAATATGCATAACTAGGCACCAAGGGGAACATAAATATGAAATTTGAGAAAGATCCCTTTATTACTTTCTGAGAAATAGCGATAACAATCTTCAATTGTCAAAATCCAAGATGGCTGCCTGTCGGCCATGTTGTTTTCCGATTGGTCTCAAAATGCAATATGCATAACTAGGCACCAAGGGGAACCTATATATGAAATTTGAGAAAGGTCCCTTCAATGCATTATGAGAATAGGCGATAACAAACTTCAATTGTCAAAATCCAAGATGGCTGCCTGTCGGCCATGTTGTTTTCCGATTGGTCTCAAAATGCAATATGCATAACTAGGCACCAAGGGGAACCTATATATGAAATTTGAGAAAGATCCCTTCTGTACTTTCTGAGAAATAGCGATAACAATAATTGTTTACGGACGGACGGACGGACGGACGGACCACGGATCACGGGCGCAGGGCGATTTGAATAGCCCACCATCTGATGATGGTGGGCTAAAAAGATATGAATGTAAATATAAGCATTGACCTGTTACCAAATGGTAGTACATGTATACAGTCGATATGAATACAATTTGGGTAACAGATAAATATTTCATGTCGCCCGTTAAACATTCTATTTATCTGTCAGCCAAATTGTATTCATATCGACTGTATACTACCATTTGGTAACAGTTCACTGCTTAAATATTATAACACATCATACAGAACTTACCAGTTGTGTTGAAACTAGAGGGGTCAACTATGGCGTGGAATCGATCCCGCGCTTTGTTAGGCTTTTTTGATGCATCGACGGTTGTACCATTCACTAATATTTTGGGAGTTTTCCCTAAACTCCAGTTGAAAAACGCCTTCAAAGCATCAAATGGATTTCTGATAAGAATCACAGCCTTATGAAACTGGGCCAAATTCTCCGTCAAATGACTTTTATACACTATACAGCCTTTCGACTTATGATTAGGAAAGATACATTCTCCCGGAAATCCATTGGTACTCAGGAATTTATCACAGTAAACGGTTCCAGTACAATAACCTGTAACAAAAAAAATACAATGCCAAATTTTTTTTTTTTTTTTTTCAGGTACAAAATAATTTTATTTATCAAAAGCAGGCATGGACTAAAGTATACATCTGTGTCCTCACGCAGGAGAAGATTCATTCGACACACATCTGTCTATTTTCCTTTTTTGTTTATTTACTGTTTACTTGTAAATATAGATGAAAAATGTACATACGTGTACCTCTCAGCTACAGTTAGAATCAAGACAGTATATGTGGCTGACGAGGTGGCCTCACCTAACCATATTGCTTTCATCTTCCTGTAGTGAGAGGTAATTACGCTAAAGTGACAAATATTTGTATGACAATAATTAATGTATCTTTAATTTATCCTGGTTTACACACGTGGTGCAAATATATCACAACGTTCCATACTATTCATTCATTTTGTAACACATATATCGCAAGAGTTCGTACTATAAAAGATTTTTTTTTTATTTATATATATATGACTTCACACACACATCCATATCTACATAAAAAAAAAACATTAATGCATATACACGCACGTGATCACACGCTTACACCCATACATACATGCTTTCATACATAGTTATGTGTTATGGTTACTTTTAACTCACAATACAACCTTATAAACAATAACATCGTCTACCATTATTAAACCCAGCCGAGACACTGTGGCCCCGTTACTATTCTATTTATATATATGTATATTGATAAGCCAAATTATCTTCAATACTAATTTGATTGTTAGCAGCCACTGTCATGCAAGTAGGGCGTCAGAATTGTACCTGCTGCCCTCATTGCATGGTCTTAAGAGGCCAATAAATATGAGACATTACATTTCTCTTCTTTCTTAGCAATTTCCTTAGCCCATTTGAGGACCTTTCCCCTAGCCGCGACATACCAGTGTCTTTAAAATTATAGTTGCGACTCCTGTTTAGCGCTCAGCATTTTGGAAATGGGACGACTTGTTTTCCCGTTGCCAGTATAGTGTGACCGCTAAGGGTGTCTTCGGCAGCATGCTTCATTGAGGTAACACTATAAATCTGCAAATGCTCCGGGCTATCACACTAAGACTGAACACGCACGCACAGGAGACCGTCCTTTAAAGAAACCTTAGCTGTTGATAGGACGTTAAACAATATTTAACCACATTACTAGCCAATACCAATGGATTATTTAGTTTTCCTGTACTATTTTGTTTAACTGATGTTGAGTATCGTTATCGGCCAATACCAATGGATTATTTAGTTTTCCTGTACTATTTTGTTAAACTTAAGTTGAGTATCGTTATCGGCCTTTACAGATGGATAATCTCGTTTTTCTGTACTATTTTGTTTTACTACAGTTAATATTCGTTACCAGCCATTTCACATGAATTATTTGGTTTTTCTGTACTATTTTGTTTTTTTAAAGTTGTGTATCGTTATCAGCCAATACCGATGGATTATTTGATTTTCCTGTACTATTTTGTTTTACTGAAATTGAGAATCGTTATTAGCCAATACAAAATACGTATTTCGGTTTCCTTTTCAAATTCAAGGTTAACACATTCGAGTTCCATCCAATTAATATGTTCTCCGTTAATACAGTTCTAGTTACTTGCTAACAGAAAAGGATATATTAATCAAAATCTTTTGTTTTAACGCTTATCCGTTGAATCTAGAATCTGTCTAGGGTTAGCGGTTGTAGGAACGTAAGTAATTTTTTCTAGCATAGCTTAAAGTCTCCTTAATAAAAAGTTCATATCTTTGTATATATCTGGTATTTTATACATAATATATATAAAGATAAATTAACTAATTCCGACTTCATTAATTCTGCCTTGTAGGTAGGGCGTAACAATTGTACCTGCTGCCCCCATTGCATGATCATAAGAGGCGACTTAATTTGGGATCTTATCTTTTCTCTTCTTCCTAACGTCTCCCTTAACACTTCCTCACTTTTGACATTTAGTTGAGCGTTCGCCTCTGTGAAGAAGGCTTTGGGTTCTCTCCCCTGGCCGAGACATACCAAAGTCTTTAAAAATGGTAGTTGCTTAGCGCTCAGCATATTAGGAGTGGTTAGCCCGTTTTAGTATACTGTGACAGGATTGGGTGTCCTGTTTGGTGTCTTCGGCAGTGTGCTTCAGTGAGGTAGCACTATAAATCGGCAAAAGTTCCGGTCTATCAGAAGGAGACTTAACACGAATATACCGCAGCCTCCCAAAGCACAAATACTCATTCACCACACGCATGCATGTCGCACGCACGGGAGGCCGTCCTTTAATGACCTAAGCTGTTAATAGGACGTTAAACAAAATAAAACAAACTAAATCCACGGCGTAAAGCAACCAGCAGGACACATGTCACACTACACTGACAAACAAGCGATCGAGTCCACGCTACGCAGGAATAGTAAGAACCAATTTATACAGACCCACATTGAAATATTTCGATTTCCAAATTATCAATTGTCCACTAATTTAAAGTGACATCCCTGTGACCTGCTTTCCTCACGAAAGGTGTTAATTCGACATTCAACTTGTTCCCATTTTCACAACATACATGGCTGACCTGAGGTAAGATACATAGAGGATATCTAACAGTGTCTTCAGTGATACCAAATATATTTCACGAGTGGGGCTAATATTTTGATATTCTTCACGAGTGCGCAGCATGAGTGAAAAATATCAAAATATTAGCCACACGAGTGAAATATATTTGGTTTTACTGAAGACACTTTAGATATTCTGTTTATTACATTTTTTATCAACTAAAACCTGCTAACTAGGACTACAGCGATAATTTGTAAACAAAAAAAGTAGTTTCCCCTGTCCAGGTGCTGACATATATGTCGGACTTTCTGATTGGTCAATTATTTTGTTATTTTCTAATCATTAATTTGATTGGTCAAATCAGCAAAAGTGATATTTTTCACTAGTGAAAAATATGATATTCTTCACTAGTGAAAAATATCACTTTTATAGAATGAATAATTTTTGATATTTCATGGGTAAAAATGTAATAAAATAATCATATCTTCTGCCCCCATCGCATCGTCTTAGTAGGAGATTAAATTGAGATAAAATCATTTCTCTTCTTTTTAACATTTTGTTTTGTTTATAATGTCACCAATATTGATACCTAGACTACTTGTAATTGTTAATGTTAGAAGGCACGTTCGAAAACGAGTTTTTAAATGATACGTCATACCTGTGAGTTGTTGAATCATATGTCTTGCCCAAGTGTTTCCCGATCCTGGGTAGCTCAGAAGAGCTACACATATGAAACTTGTGTTCTTCGTCATAAAAGCAACATTTCTCAATGGACAGGCACCCGATTCACTCTGAAATATCTGAGAGCTGGTAGTCATATCCACAACAGTACTGGGACTTAATCCATAATCCGCGCGATGCAGGTTAAAATTAGTATTAATAATAATAAATATAAATCCAAGACCAAAGATACCGAAAATTGTTCCGAAACATTTGCGTGACATGGCTAACATGATCAGTATCGTGGATTTAAGCCTTGTCATATATGATTCCTGGGTAGAACTAAATCCTACCAAGCGGTCGGTAGGATGTCATCTGCTTCACGCATGGCCCTTATTAGCATATGGCATTCAATATGGGTCAGACTGATGCTTGGTTGTATAAGTCAACTTATAGCCAGACGATAAAAACACCATGAATAGTGACCAAAGCGTTGAGACAAAACGCTTCCAGTGAAAATAAAATCGTTAAAGCGATGTGATTCTTTTGAAATGCCGTATGCAAATCGCTGCGAGTGTTGACACCCACTACAGAAGGGTATCGACACCATTTGTCCAGTTGTTGCTAGGCCAACCGCGTTTTGTATTCAATGAACCATAAACTGTTCAAAACATTTCATTTGACTTTATTGATCGACAAACCACCTACAGGAGATAGTTTTTATAACAGCGTAACAAGATCATTTCGAAACCGTAAACATATAGACAACTCTCTAAATATAAAATCTAAATGCCAGTTTGTACCGGATATTAGTAATCATATCATTTATTTATTTATTTGTTAAACTATATATGTGAGTGTACCACTATATTGTGATGAGGTTTTAAACCAAGCTGGGCCATGCAAAAAAACCCACAGCAGATATTACAAGTTATTTTGGTACAATTTTGCCGCATGTATTGCTGGTTCTGAGGCAGATTTAACCTTAATTGGGCATTAGACATAATTAGGTACATCTGCTCAAATTCCCGCCTTTACGCCACACTGTATTGCCATCAACTGATGTATACTATATATCTTTTTGCCTGCCCAAACCGGTGTTGACCCCTGATGCACTTGTTTGACCTCGGGTAGACATCCAAACGTGACACAGGTATACCAGCCATTAGAGCGACATTATAGTACTGTAGTTTCATTTATATCACATAATAAACAAATGTTAAATTTAGCTCATCAGCTTATACAATTGACTAAGTACACTTAAAGTTTAACATTTGACAGTAACACAATTGCCCACACCCTAGTAGAGTACGAAATGGATGTCTAATCATCTATACAGGAATACATGGCCATACAACAATTAACATGCATGTAATATTGGTAAGTGTGCATGTGCGAAATAATAATTTATACATGCAAGGTTCATCCTCAGCTTTTGTGGCTATTAGATATTTCAATTGGTTTGGTTTGTTTGATATTTCGATTAACTGGAATATAAACAGCTAGCTTCTAATAGTGGTCGTGTTAAAATAGAATAAAACCTTAACGTCGTGCTTTACATTTGTTTAAAGAATTTATTGCTGGGATCTTATCTTTTCTCTTCTTTCTGAACAACTTTATTCTTCCTAATATCTCCCTTGACAGTGCCTCACTTTTGACCTTTAGTTGAGCGTTCGCCCCTGTGAGGAAGGCTTTGGGTTCTGCCCCCCTGGGCGGGACATACCAGAGTCTTTAAAAATGGTAGTTGCTGCTCCTGCTTAGCGCTCAGCAAATAAGGAGTGGAACGACTGGTTCGCCCGTTGGCAGTATAATGTGACCGACTGGGGTGTGATGCTGGGTGTATGCTTCAGTGAGGTAGCACTCTAAATCGGCAAGGAGACTTAACACGAACATACCGCAGCCTCCCAAAACACACATACGCACTCGCTACACCCATACATGTCGCACGCACGGAAGGCCGTCCTTACATGACCTTAGCTGTTAATATGACGTTAACCAAAATAAACCAAACCAAACCAAATCATTGCTTATTTTCAAAAAGATTTATGTTGATAATATTGGCCGTTCCAAACTGAGGATTTCGTTTGCAATACGATGTAGATGTTTGGGTGTGTATTTGCATCCGAAATGTATTAATTGATGGTAATAAAGTACAATGCTAGACGATCCAAGTGTATAGTTGATATATATCATAAAATATCAATTTGTATATCTATATAAACAATCGTCTTCATAAGTATGGACAACTCTCTACAAACGCGAGCATGTCAGCGAGAGACAAATTCGGTCCACGGATCCCTATAGCAGTAGGAAATGAATGTATAATATGATGTATAAGAATTGCATGGTTATATCAAAATAAGTTGTTTGTTTTAATAATTGGTAGACCGATTTCGGGAATCGCGCTTTTAGTATTTATCATTTACTTTAAAAAATCAAATTTGCAAAGAATATGCATAGCGTCATTATCATATGAATTTTACTGAATATTTTGTACATATTCATGTGGGTTACATCATGCTTATGATAATGAAATAAAAAAAAAATAAACAAAGACGAAATGCATTGATAACTTTTAACACATTCCTCAGTCCTGACAGACAGGTCGTGCAATTGCAGTGTTTACATAATAATGCTAAGCTGTAGATACTAATTCAGCAGATTTAGGCATGATGTTTAATTTCATAAGTAACAATTGACGTCATTCTTTTTGGATAGCAACATATTATTGTAATTTTTATTTTCATGAGACTGGTTTATTACCATGGAGATCCATATTGATAAAATACTGTACATTCGAAGCTGATAGCAACCATATCCTAACATATCATCAGTAATGCAAATGTACAATTATTCGATATCACAAATTTTTAATTTCAATGTCGTGAATTTAGAGACACGCCCAAATGAAGACCTTATAATAATACATTATTCAAATGACTGAAGTGTTATCAAATCTAGTAATTTTTGTCGTACATCCAGTAAGAACGTTATGGCTTATCTTTACCACCATCCTATTTTCAAGATATTTTATCTGCAAGGAATCCATGGCTTATTAGCCAGCATATGGTCACATCACTCGTGCAACATTTTGAGATGATCGCCAAACAAAACTTTCACAGCTCAATGTCATATCCGACAGCTGGCTGAAATATCTAATGGTATACTGTAAAAAGAACGTCGTAGGGAGTTGATGGAGGAATCGATAACGCACGCATGTTGAGATGTGTTGAATTGCGTATTATCAATACTTGTTTGACTACACATTGGCCTTGATATAGTTGAATCCGGGTATGAGTCGCCAATACAAGCAGAGCATAAACTAAAACGACAGCACATCAATAGATACGATAAGCACAATATACTATAATCTCAGGGGGAATCTCAAAAACAATTTCTGCATACTGATTTGGTTTGGTTTGGTTTTGTTTATTTTGTTTAACGTCCTATTAACATCTAAGGTCATTTAAGGACGGCCTCCCGTGCATGAGACATGTGTGAGTGTGGTGAGTGCGTATGTGTGTTTAGGGAGGCTGCGGTATGTTCGTGTTAAGTCTCCTTGTGATAGGCCGGAACTTTTGCCGATATAAAGTGCTATCTCATTGAAGCATACTGCCGAAGACACCCAGCAGCACACCCCACCCGGTCACACTATACTGACAACGGGCCAACCAGTCGTCCCACTCCAAATATGCTGAGCGCTAAGCAGGAGTAGCAACTACCATTTTTAAAGACTCTGGTATGTCTCGGATAGGGGACAGAAACCAAAACCTTCCTCACAGCGGCGAACGCTCAACTAAAGGCCAAACGTGAGGCATTGTCAAGGTGGACATTAGGAAGAAGAAAGTTATCAAGAAAGAAGAGAAAAGATAAGATCCCAAGTTAAGTCGCCTCATATGATCATGCAATGGGGGCAGCAGGTACAATTCTGTGATTTTCCCGTAAATGGTTATGTAGTCGGTGCATATTTTACCCCTTGTGCCCTTTTGCCCGATTGTGTGACGGCAGAGCAAGTTTAAGGAAGCACTGCCAAGAGCTACCTTTATCACTTTTGTCCAACTGACCGAGGTCAAACAGGTGCAATTATGATCAGGAAGTCAGCGTTAAGTCTGAAGTTCAGTCAGGTGTGCTACAGATGTGTGTGTAAATGTCAACTGTACATGCATTACTGCCTTTAAACCCTGTCTCTTGGACGACGAAAGTACTTAAAGTAAGATACAAACTCTAATGCGCATCTCACTCAGTTGCGGTGACTTGAAGTAGTCGGAGTTCGAATTGAAATGTTGGCACTAATGGAATTTAAACAAATTCCGCACATGATTTTAAATTCATATAAATCCAATAACGATAAAATAGGGGTTTGGAATATCCAGTGGAACAATTTTATAGACAGCATATCCTGTTTGTCGTTCAGCCAATCAAGTTCAGATTACAGGTAGAGCAACTGTCGCTAGTCCGACGTGTTTGTGTACCGCCACAATCAGGCCCACTGTCAGTACTAGTACTCGGCAGCGGTTTGGTAATTCAACCGAAGCCCGGAATCGTATGTGTAAATATCTTATTTCAATAGATAATATCACATCCGAAATGACCAGGCACGAATTCCCTGTGGTTACATCTACAATGTGGAGGCCAGTAAGGTGTTATTTGCACAAAAGTTTGTCCAGCAAGCGTACTTGAATCATTCATGCCGAAGCAAGGTAATAAAATGAGCAAAGGCATGACCTGAAAGAAGCTTCCTATACAACAATCGGTAAAAACAAACGTATTATTTTATTCAATCTTGGTGATATTAAGTATGTCGATAAACGAAAGGATACCTGTCACTTTTATCACCTTAATTTCATATTTCAACGAAATTGCCGCTTTATCCTGGCCTCTGACAGGTAGAAATTAAAATGCTTTTTGTTTTCTAAAGTTAATTTTAAACAACAACTCAATAAGCATGAGGTCCAGATCTGTTATTGATCCTTTAGTTAACCTGTTTTGTTGTCATGAATGATCGTAGATTAAATTCAAGGTCACAGAGGTCAAATATGTTATAACTTCGCCAGCCACGACATCTGAATAACTAGGAGGCCGATATACCGTGTATTTGGCCGGAAGTGTCCGGGTTTCGTTGGTCATATACGCTTAAATAACTTTCAATTGAATTGCCTAGGAATCCTTGATATACAATGAATAAATTTAAGGTGAGGACCAACCTCAGTGTACGGTATACAACTATCTACTGGATAGGTAAATCTTACTGGATTGTATTGATCTGCTAAAACATCCACTTACCAGCATAACATGTCTTTATTGTTTTCGAAACTGTTACGCGTTAATGGAAACTATCTAAATGATGTTACTCTGTATCATAAGATTTGATTCACCGTGGCTACATTTGTATTAGATCGCATTTAAATTGAATACATGATTTAATTTCGATTGTAATCTAATCGTGATTCAATCGCACATCACAAAGTTGTGCACACCATGTGCGAACGATGGCTAAACGATATGCGCGCAATAATTTGATGTTTGATCAGTAATATGATCAACTCACTGAAAGCTGGCAGTAAAACTCCTTTGCTCTTTTCTATCTTTCCAACTAGTTGTCGAAAAGTATACGATTTTTTATGACGTTCGCTCCCTTATCGTGTCTTCATGTTCTCGCCGATTGACCAATTAGCTAATTGCTTGCTCGGGGAGCCATGTGCGCCATGTTCGTTTTTTCGCGGATTTGTCTACGCAATCTTGTGTCGATAGTCGTTATCGGCGATTAATTTTCGCACTTCGGATCAACGTGACATTTTTAAAAGCCTCTAATTTTAAGAATTTTGGTTTATCTTTGGGCTTTGCATATCGTATAACAGTAAATTTTATAACTTTTATTAGTTGGGAAAATATAAGATTTCCGTTTACATTTGTTTTTATGGTATAAACTCATTCCAACGACGGAATGCCCCTTCAAGTGATAGTCGTGTCTACGATCACCTTTCAACATTGTAGTTCAGGCCTGTTGGATTTCCTTTTAACCTTTATATTTAGTAATCGGTACAGTACAATACCCGCAAAAGAGAGTGATATGTTGCCTGTTTGAGTTCAAGTACTACAGGCAGGATCATATTTATTACGAATGGCTTGTTGGACTGGTCTTCATACTAATTGATGCCCTACAAATAAGCAAATGATCACTAGTTCAAATGCACTCTGAATTGTTCTAAATTGACATTTTATTGGGTTCATGTTGCTATAACTTAAAAATAATCTTATTTCAGATATTAGTTCTTGCCTATATTCGTTTGGGTCACATCTGTGCCTTAAGTATTGCTCATGTTAATCAATGTAATCAATGATGAGTCATTTTACGTCCTACTGTGATTAATCCGTCATGACTTTCTGTGATCGATCATAGTCTGACTATAAAATGTAAAGAATAATGGTTGTTTTTCGTTTCTCCTGTTCTAGACTGTGAAAAGCTATAGTCTGAGCTAAAAATACAGGTAAAATGACACGTGGCCTATTGTGATCCCCACAATACAAAGCAAGATCGCCTTGATCCAATACACATTCATCTAAGATGGGAGTAGCATGGTCTACAGAAATCAATTTAAACATCAACAAAAGCTCACATATGATCGCCAGTTAACAATATGTCAATCTAACCCAGTTGGGCTAAACGTAACACCAATGATAATCATAGAATATATCAAGTTTTCAAAACTTCACTTATTATTCTTAACAATATCGATAATCTTAAAGAGTATGCCATGAAATATATGCAAGGTCGGGGAAATTACTCAGTTAGTTAATAGCGATATCATTAGCAAGAAAAATTATTGACCAGACTTAATCAGACAGGCCAACAATTATACTCTTGGAAAGCCATTCTGCTCCTCAGTGTATAGAAACATGAAATAGTACCAGACATGTCTCACTTAATCCCGTTTTATGTTCATAACAACATTTATAATATCAAGGTATCACAATATATTTCCAATACATTCCAACTCATGTTGATATTTATGTTGATAAATCAGCAAAAAGAAGCGTTGACTCATGACGATTATTTTACAAAACAGTTTATTACATTATTAATTAAAAGGAAAAACTACGTCCAAAATGATTATATTATGTCATCATATCTAGATTAAGACAGGTTTACGCATATCAATACTAATAGTTAAAATACCTGTAATTTTATGTCAAGACTGTGACTTTCTCCTTATTGTCCATTGTTTTGAAAGTTTTATTTCATAAAAAGTCAGATTATAGTGCGTATGTTAGGGCATGGTTATAAAGGGATATGAAAGAAGTTTAAAAGGTAGTAGACAGTGATTTATTTGTTGGGTCAATATAAAGCTACTTAGAATGAGATTTTTCAAGTTGTTAGAGGTAAAGAAGTGATGATGCTATGGTAGTGACAATTATAAGATGAATATAGGACATGTCTATAAAGAGGGTGAAGAAGAGGAGACTACTCTTTTTTAGAGGGAAGGGAGAGTACTTGCTGGGTGTGGTGTGAATAAATCATAAATACAGCTCGGACAATAGTCAATGGTACTGTTTCCCTGGATACCCTTGGGAACCTAGCCAGTGTGTATATAATACAGCTTTGGCGTAGGGTCCTGACGATCAATAGTATCCATGTCTCCAATACCAGGTATCATTACAATTACAATCTATTGATTTTATATAACTTACAGAGAGATAATGGACGATTATCTGCTACCCAGTAGTTGATTTTGTGTGGCTATAGGAATTGTATTTGTATCGAGTTCTTGACAAAAATATGCCCTAGCATTTTATTTTTCTGGGATAAAAATGAACATGATCTATTGTTTCATTTCAGTTTGTTGAGACTATAGGAATTTTATTTGAATTTAGTTCTTTAAAAGAAATGCCCTAACATTTTATATTTCTCAGATAAAAAAGAACATGATACACTGTCTCTTCATTATCAAGGAAGGGACAGTTTGGTTACTGTTTTAGCACAATACGTTTTGTTTCTTTATTTTGTGTTTATGTTGGAATGAACTAACGTTTGTGTTTGAATGAAATAACGTGAAAGGACAATCATTATAAATACCGATAAATCGCATACATGCCTTCTACCAACTAACCACTGACCTCCTGTCCTTCGGATCGAACTAAAATGGTGGTCCGCTTTAGATGGTTCAGTCAAAATTATTCTTCTGTGCGTATTCGGTAAAGGAAAGAAGTGATAATTGCCGGTTTAGATGTAAGGGTTAGGCAATAATTAAGTCAAATTATACGATAATTTAGAGCGAATAAATAAATTTGAAATAAACCATATCTGATACAGTAGGGCCTTAATCCCTTTCATCCATGGTCGCAGCAGGATATCCTGTACTGTCTAATTAGAGTAAGGATGGTCGCCTTTTAACGTTCTATGTGATATTCAACAGACAGCTCCCTAATTTCCTCACTACACATCCCTCGCCTGTCACTCCATACTATATCTCCATTTTCCCATTTCTAAAATGCCTTTGTTTAGTAAGAAAACGAAACTATTATTTCATATATCTTTCACACGGTATTGAATTTAGGACAAATTTTCTACTAAGAATTTAAAGTGAAAAACAATCAAGAATTCATTTTGTCGTCTGCAGAATAATCTCTTTGCGTTAGTCATGTCTGAAAAGTCATGATTATGAACATGATTTACCAATTTAATTTCTGTCTCAAACGTTCTTGTGACCTTCCCTTGATAACGATATAGCGACTATAAAATAACTGGCGAAGTGGAAAAACTGTATCATACATTACCTTTAATTATCAATGTCTTTAGCATTGTGAAACACGACATAACCTTAAAATTATATCGATGACATGTTATGAAAATATTATTTTTTTCTGTTTAACCTCAAATATGATTTCCAAACATTTTTACGGGAAAATGATATAACCGGAAAAAACACCTAATCAGATCGTGATCCAGATGTTGCTATCTCGACAAAAAAGGGACAATGATAAAACG
The DNA here is from genome assembly GCF_902652985.1 of Pecten maximus. NCBI lineage: Eukaryota > Metazoa > Mollusca > Bivalvia > Pectinida > Pectinidae > Pecten > Pecten maximus. The sequence goes on from NC_047027.1 coordinate 16,582,644, forward strand.
ACCAGATGAATAACAGAAACTGGCACTTTTCAATTCATAGATGCGAAAATATCAGATATTTGTTTAGAACTACTTTCGTTAAAGCTTTCACACAATACCACTGAATGAGTAAAAGCGATCTAGGCTTATGCAGATATACCATAAGTCTATTGAAAAAGTATGGATTTGACGTAGAATTTGAAAATTCAATTATCTAGCTTAATACATTCAATAGCTAAGTTCAATGAGATATAAACAAAAACATAATCTCAGCAAAACTCCCACAGTAAGGTAACGTAGTCATTTAACTCCTCACGCAGCAGAATGAGTAGATATTTATAAAATCAAATTGAAATTTACTGTTAATGAAGGCTACTTTCTATATTAATTTACTCTTTTTCATGTATACACTCTCACTCACAAATACAGAAAATCAATTTCGTTTGTTGTCCCCACGCCATATTTTGACACTTCATCAAACTTTAAAGTAATGTTTAAGTTATTTGTTGGGAAATAAAGGTTGCCACTTGTAGCGCATTATAACGTAAGTTAGACATTTTGTTTAAGAACGCCTTTGATATGAAACGGACATTCCTGAATGAGGTTATAAAAATATAGGTAAGAAGTTTCAAGTTAACATTTACATTGAGTATACACTTTTAATGTATAAAACTAGCCATACCTTCCTCAGACTGTGCTGATAGTCAATTCCCTTGCCTATGCTTGATACGTTATGGGATTTTCCTTCCATCTGATTATTCATGGTCAATAGTCCGAATGTTGCATACTTTTTAATGATGGTCTGATGTTGAATACCAGACAAAAATAGACAATTCATAACATTGCTCAGGTGTCCTTGTTTCGAGTACCGGTCTTGTCGTTTAATTTTTCCCTATTGTTATATTTGGTACCAAACTTATTTTAGATGGACCAGCTTAACGTTGTTTATATGTGCTTAATATTATTTAGATTAAATGTTATCTAATTTTGCATGATACATGTAGTTGATTCATTTACTTCACTATATTTTGTTGAGTGACAGTATCACGTGATACCGCTTAAGGTTAACACATACAAACGATTCATCATGTTGTTTCATTGCAATGATTTGAATTACTTTCATGCTATATTTGATGCGATTAAGATATACATACTAGTTTAAAACAAAAATGAGCAGACCTAGGTCAAAATTTACCGGAGTTTGTTTTAATTTTTGTTTAACGTTATATTAACAGCCGGGGTCATTTAAGGGCGTTCCAGGTTTTGGAGGTGAAGGAAAGCCGGAAGTACCCGGGGAAAAACCACCGGCCTACAGTCAGTACATGGCAACAACCCAACGTAGGTTTCGAACTCGCAACCCAGAGGTGGAGGGCAAGTGTTAAAGTGTCGGGACACCTTAACCACTCGGGCACCGCGGCTCCTTCGGATACTTTGAATTTTAGTACGAAGTGTCCACAAATATTCTTTCTTGGTTAACGTTTTAAAATGCTGATTGCTATTAAATGGATTACGTAGTGTCCTCACATCTTCTTTCTTGATTAACGTTTCAAAATGATGATGTCTATTCAATGGATTTCAATAATAGTGTACCTTAGTGTTGAATATTGATAAATTAAGTAATTTTTACACTATTGTTTACTTTTCCCTGTAACACAAATTCCTAAGATATTGGGCAGTTGTACCCCACTTCCTGTCGTAAGAGGCACCTAATGTGGTGCCCCTGCAGAGTCAGCGATTTTCTTTTGTTGCTAATTTTGCTTTTTTTTTTAACGTCCTATTAATAGCCATGGTCAGTTAAAGACTACCTAATTTTGGAGGTGGAGGAAAGCCGGAGTACCCGGAGAAAAAACAGCGGCCTACGGTCAGTACCAGTCCAGTATATATTGGATATGATTTTGAAATGTATACTCTACTGCATTGTAAAACAGTATATCCGTAGCGTACGCGGTTAGACGGTTTTACTGTATAGAATGTGATATCGTCGATCGTAATGAATGAGACAAAGATTAAAAGACATTTGGCTTAATCTCTTACCACTGAATGCCTCACTGATTTGCTTTAAGCCGTATCTCTTAATCAATATATTTCTTATACGGTAAAACACGTAGTGTCTGATCAGGTTGGCTTGAATAAAATACACGTACACTTGGACGTTGAATAGCTTTAGACACAAAATCGAATCAAGGTGAGTGATACGTCTCTTTCCTCATTTTCACATTGAACTGATTGGATATTGAAGTTTACTAACAGTATGGGATATAGTCCTATATATCAATAGGCTTTCATGCAGTATCACATTCCGTTTGTAAATCACACACCCGAGGAATAAATAGCTACCAGACAATTGTTTGTAAATCAATGCAGATGTTTTATATTATGACACTACGCTGGTCCCGTCTTATAAATTATCTACGGTCGCTACATACATTGTACATTTATGAGTGGAAATCGAAAGCATTGTTAAAACCGTTTATATCGTCCAAAGTATCATTTATTTAGTGTACATAAAGGTACTGATCCTGCTTTCAGTCCCATTATAAGCTAGGTATTTATTTAAGCATTGAACTGTTACCAAATGGTAGTATACAGTCGATATGAATACAATCGATATGAATACAATTTGGGTGACAGATGAATATAATGTCGCCCGTAGGGCGACATGAAATATTTATCTGTCACCCAAATTGTATTCATATCGACTGTATACTACCATTTGGTAACAGTTCAATGCTTATATTTACAGTATTTACATTTAGAAGTGATACGGTTTGAACGGGCATTGCCCAGGACAGATTCGATTCCTCGGAAACACTTATGTTTCTATCGACTTTATTTACGTTAATTTAACAAGAATACCTGCGTTTAGATTCTAAATGAAAGTCGTCTTGACAGTAGGGGAAACGATTCCAAGGATATTTCGTTCGAAACAGATTCCAGTCTAACCGGTCAACTCCGTATCGCTAGGCTAACTAAGCAGACGATTTTCAACTTCAAAGGGGCTCGATTTTGTAAGTAGGCCTTTGACATCAGTGAATAATCACAAAACTAAAATCCAGTAGGCCTACACATATTCAACCGGAAACCATGTCGATACTCCCGATATTTATACAAGATTGTTTTTATAAATACATTACTTTTATTGTTATCTTATCTTGCATTTCTGAAAATTCGGAACGAGCCCCTGTGAGTGTGACGACATTCACAATTTTATCATATTTCGTATAGATCAAAAGTGGCACTTATAGTAATTTCGTGTTGACTACATTTTTCTAATTATAAAATGATACTCTCATAACTTGTGATGTTGCTTAATTTTTCGTTGTGGCCTCTGTAAATAAATGCTAGCATTCCAAAGTTCTCTAGGCCGAAAGTAACTGGCGGCCATTGTTTAACCTACAACACTTGGAGCTGTATTCCTACACTTGACCGAATCACTGTAATTGTAGTATACAGTCTCATGAATACAATTTGGTTTACTAACGATATATAGACAAATGCAACACATAATGTAAATATAAACCTATGAACAGGAGCTAAACAAACAGGAGTTAATAACATTGAATAAGACGGCTACGGCAAGAAAAGAAAGTGGGTTAGATCTTAAATAAGAAGTAAGTTTAGCTTAATTTTGTATCCGTTAAACATCACATCAAGAGCTTCAATCATTTAAGGAGGTTCCCTTCTCTGGACGTTAAACAAAATAAACCAAACCAAATTCTCTGCGAGATCTGTCAGTGTAGTGAATGAGCGTTTGTGGATGTGTAATAGAATGTTGTTACAGTACATTCGTGTTCGCTTTAATGATAATGCGGTGCTTCCGTCGACATTTCAATGCGTCCTCACTGATGCATACTGCCGAAGTCAACAAAGAAGCAAACCCATTCATATTATACTGACAGCGGGCGATATACCTATAATCTTTCAAACTCCCCAAAATAGAAAGCGTTGATAAGGAGCATCAATTACAATATTTAGAGTCTCTGGTATGTATCGGCCATTGGGTAGATCCATAAGCCGTCAACACAGGCACGAACGCTCATCTAAATCCAAAAGCGATGAGGTGTCGGGAGAGGCCTTTTAACATACAATGTTGAATAGAAATAAGAGAAAAGATAATATCAAACGTTAAGTTGCCAATTATTAGCCAAACAATTTGACAGGACGTACAATTTGTACGCCCTACCTGCAGGACTGACGATATACACAATCGGAAAACTAAGATAAAATATAGCATACAGCTATAAATTAAGACTCCGGTATATACGTATTTTTAATATACACATCTACAATAATAAAATGTTAACATACATTTTGAATTCTTACTATGAACCAATATCGGTCAGGATTAGATTAAGAGACCAGAGGAGACCATATGCAAAGGCATTCGAGAGGCTCGTTAATATCTGTATGTGTTGATTATATATGTGGTTATGAGATGTACATCTCAAATGCTTCAATGATAGACTCCCTAGTATTGTAAAAAAAATCCCAGTGATTACTTTAGAAAATTATTTTGTTGAAATGAACTAATTCCCTTGGAGCGCAGAAAGACCCCAGGTCCTTTTATTACGCTATAATGTAGTCTATCTCGTGATACCAATCGTATCTGAGTTTGACCAAGGTGCGGGGATATCGACAGTTTGAAAGATACAATCAAGAAACTGTGTTCCTAGGGGCGGGGAAACACCCCAGTGGGTCTATTTTTACAACATGATTTTGTTTATCTCTGGTTGTCTATCAATGTTTAATATTGTTATTGGATGGGTATATTATATTTAACCCAGAAACGAAGCCCCGAGGGGTGTTAGAAGACCCAAGTGCTGACCCTATATACTGAATGAATTTAACTATTTAAAATACATGTATTCATGTCTTTGACATTATATCAATGAAGTATCATAGCTATATAGTTTTTATCAGTTTGTTGAAATTAAATACCCATATTGGCCTAAGCAGAAGTCTGATCCCTTGGCGTGACTCCATACATTGACCCTGGGGTCTGAATTTAACAATTCAAAATCTACACTTTTACCACCGGATAAAAAGACATCAAAGTTATCTGGTTGCTACTTTTTTAAGGAAAAAATCTTTAAAGGTTAATGTCTGTTTAAAAATACACTGAACGGTGACCTTTGGGGTGGTCCAATGTACTAACCCAATAATCTGATTTAATCATTTGGAACTCAAATGTGACAGGATGAGTGTCCTTGGCAGGTATACTTCATTGATGTAGCACTATAAAGTCGGCATCAAAATCACTAGGAGACAAAATACAGACATACTCCAGCCTTCCAAAATACACATACTCACCACACGCATGCATCTCACACACAGTGAAGGCCGTCCTTAAATGCTGTTGAAAGGACGTTAAGATTTGGATTTTCAGTGTATGTTCATTATATAACCTTACTAACGAGAGCATCGTTTTCAAGTGTGTGAACGTCAAACTTGACGCGCAGGAATACATTATTCATAGCTGGACTGGTGCACACTTGCGCAATTAGTGTGAATGCGCAATTGTTATTTGCGTTTCAGTTTTAACTTTGTTTCCTTAACAAATTGTGGATGGAATATGGTACAATTGAATAAAATATAACGATGAAAAAATAAAATGTTTGAAATATCTCGCATGAATCGTATAAAAAACGATGTTACTGTGAAACTATGTTTTCTTTAGTCCTGGAGTTGACAACCTATCTCGCCAAATTGGAATCAGCTATTTACCGATTTACTTTTGTGATAACATTGAAATAAAACACAGGCTAAAATGTCAATATAAGGAATACATCGTGTTTTTGTTTTGTATATTGGTGTGCTAACTGCATTTTCTTACAGATATTTCAACATGACTAACATGCCTTATTCAAAATATCTGTTAAAAGATGCCGTTTACACACCAGTAAACGTTAAAAATATGAGTCCGTATATAAATAAACCATCCACTCCAATGTGTGTTTCGTAAGGGTATTGCTTAACGTACAATCATCTCGAAACGGGAGGGGGTAATGTTGGTCAAATGCTATTATTGCTATTTGGCACTTTTTGTCAATATTGAGTAATATAGCTAGTATATTTTGATTAATTATTAAACATCTTTCTATTTTGCAGATACATCACGACGACAAAAAAACTTGTGTCAACAGATAGTACAACTTCAACTGGAATTACTCTACAACACATATCAACATGGGTAGACGATTCAGAAAAATGAGATTCGCGGCATATAATGAACTGTTCTATATGTTTGCTCTACTCGTAGTTTTTACAATTACTAGTACGACATTCTATCATATGATTTTGATTACAAAGACACAGAGTAAGAAGACTGTGTCGAGACACATCGAACGGATCCCTAACTAAAGTCTCGTATTCGCTTCAGAACCTGAAAACACATACAACCTTACAACGAGACCAGAATTATGTGAAAAGTGCTTCTCCCATAATTTCACATTTCTTATTGATAATGCAGACATATGTAAAACTTCAACCGAAACCGGTTATGGGGCTGATATTGATGTGTTAATATTAATAACAACTGCGCATGCGCATTATAATCGTCGTGAAGCTATGCGCACGACTTGGCTTACAAGAACTAAAAAGAACAAAGCAAATGTTCGATATGCATTTTTATTAGGAATATCGGGAAATCAGACAGAGAACTTACAAATAAAAGAAGAGAATGACATTCATCATGATATTCTTCAAGAAGATTTTATAGATACATATAAGAATCTAACGTACAAAACATTAATGGCTTTTAAATGGGCCAAAACAAGATGTGCTCATGCGTGGTATGTGCTTAAAAGTGACGACGATGTGTACATTAATATCCCAGGCCTTTTAAAATCTTTGAAAAAACATTCAAAATCTCTGCTATCCGCAATTGGGGGTACTTGTCCAAATATGGCTTTTCCAGTCAGGGACAAGGACTCCAAATTTTATGTCGACTTTGAGACATACCCAGGTCGTTATTATCCAACATATTGCTCAGGTACAGCTTACATAACAAGCATTGGCGTTGCCAAAAAAGTTTTAGAAATTTCCGAAAATATTCCGTTTTTTCCTATAGAAGACATATACATGGCGTTTTGTATACAAAAGTTGAGTTTGCGGTTTCAAAATATTGAAGGCTTTCATCGATTTTTTGTTACTCCTAAAAGATGCAACTATAAAGCGGATTGGTTTGTGACATCACATGGTGTAGCTCCGGAATTGGTAATAGATGTTTGGAAGACGATTTGCTAACAGAATGTATGCGATCTTTAGTTAGTGGACATATCTAATTACTGATGTATAATTCAATGCGTGGGCCAAATAAAATTACTGATAACATTGCAGTCTAGTCTATTCGCTATAATTTGTAAGGCGAAATATATATGCATTAAATTGCCTTTCTTCAGTGGAAAGTTATTGCCCTTAAAAATCTCGCAGAATAGCAGACAATTTGACTAAATGTGTAGTGGAACTGGACAGGGTCTATCAACGGCGACCAGGTAGCTCAGTTGGTAGAGCAGCTAGTGTTCGGGGTTCCCGGGCTCGAGCTGGCTGCCATTTACATTTTCTCTTTCTCCTGTTACTTATTTATTATAGACACGGTTTGGTTTATTTTGTTTAACGTCCTATTAACAGCTAAGGTCTTTTAAGGACGGCCTGCCGTGCGTGTGACATGCATGCGTGTGGTGAGTGTGTATGTGTGTTTTGGGAGGCTGCGGTATGTTCGTGTTAAGTCTCCTTGTGATAGCCGGAACTTTTGCCGATTTATAGTGCTACCTCACTGAAGCATACTGCCGAAGACACCCAGCAGCACACCCCACCCGGTCACATTTGATACTGACAACGGGCGAACCAGTCGTCCCACGGTACACCATTGTTAGGAAACAATGTACAAATGTTAAGCCGGCAGGTCAGAGTGGCTAGGTGAGAGGTGAGAACGAGTGAGTCGTGTAAGAACAGGGCACGTATCAATGCACCTGATACAAGAGTACTATGAGGATAAGGTGTTTAAAGGTGTAATTAACGTTTTGTCGCCATTCTGGTCGTGATGGTCAAATGCTGTACACACTTTTAATTTTTATTTCATTTTTCATTTTTTTTCATTGACACAATTTTATTTTGATAAATTTGGGAACATAACCCCCTATTTAACCAAGTCCGGTCATTAACTCTAATACTAAGTCTGCATTGCAAAACGCAGTGTTTGTTACGTTACGGGGGTTGTAAGCGATTAAGTTTCAAAAAAGTGTGTAGCACAAGTATAATTTTGTCCAGTTGTAGTTAACCTATTCACTGTATTGCTTAATAAATCAAACGAGGACAAACTTATATTTGATCTCAAGAAAGAAAATGAGGTGGTGTTACAAAATAAAAAAAAAATCAAATTTGAGGATTGGGAAATCGCTTTTTTTTAAAGAAGGCAAGAGGTAGTTATATGTTCAAGCTTGATTTAAAATTTGGCTATCATCATATATAGATACTTTCGGCGGCGTATCAGACTTATATAGGATTCTCTGTTGGGACCAATATATTATCGTTTAACAGTTTGTGTGATTTGAGAGGCTGCGGTATGTTCGTGTTGAGTCTCCTTGTGATGGTCCAGAACTTTTGCCGATTTAAAGTGCTACCTCACTGAGGCATACTGCCGAAGAACCGTTTGATTTTACTTCAGCTCCTCATATTTTTGAGATCCTTAGAGGCGTATTTGAGTCAGCATTTCATAGATATAGTCGTTTAATTAGACGAAGGATGAGGCTGTACTGGTAAACGTTCAGAAATCTACCTAATGAATCCAGTACAGTTTAGAATGGTTGGGATTATGTTGGTTTTAGCAGGTTTTTCCACAAGTATGCCGACAGTGAAGGTGACTGGGGGATGTTGCGGTTCTTAAACAGACGGTGCCCGGTAAGTTATACAAGATATCAGCTCGAGAAATAGCTAAGGTAACAAAAGGGAAAGAGTGGTCTCCCTTCCTCCAGTAATCGGTTCTGTTTGTAGATTACCCACGAGATCTATTCACGGGTTTATTACAAACACATATAAATTTGACAGACTAAAACGGATTGGATTTGGACGATAGGTATATTTAAGATTAGTTTCTTTAGGAAAAAACAATGTAGACAGGTTTTACTGTTTATAAGGTTTCTTATACACTGGTTACCCAGATGCTAGTAATACAGCATGCTTGGTCTTTATTGTTCAGGTTTAGGGGAAAGTTTTTTCACAGAGCATGTACACCGGCGGAAAGAGACAGGAGTTTTACTTGGGGGCAAAGTTATAGCGGTATGTTAGAGCTTAAATTCATGGAATGTTTACAGAAAGTCAGAATTGTGTTTGGATTTCAGATAACGGTAGCATAGAGCATTTACAGTTGCACAGTATGGCTTTCGTCAATCATAACATTTCGTTGGATGTGCAGTAGATACCGAAGGAGAAAAATCAACAGGCTGATTGAATGAGCAAGTGGGTAGATTTCGATGATTGTTGGAAAGGCGAAAATAATTGTCTGATGCCTCCATTGTATTTAGTCATGACGACTATAAAGCATGTCGTAGTTTAAAAGGCAAAGGATATTTTACTGTAGTTTAACAGAAATGACCCGCCCCCTTTTAGACATTGATTTTTGAGTTACAGGTACAAGTAAAACATAGAGGACGTATTAGCGTTTTCTTAAATCAGCCGCCTGTGATGTTCACGGCAATAACAATATTTTATTTGTGTGAAGTTCTGATAGGCTGACAGGATCCATTTTGTCGATGAGCAGACAATTTTATATGAATGTGTTTAGATGTGCGTATTCCATGTGTAGTGGTGCAGCTGTTACCATTTGTGTTTTGACTTAAATTGAAGAGGAGGCTTCAACCATCGGGATATATATATATATCCCCTGACGAAGCAACTATGTTGAATGTTATGTATATTTTTTTGTGATTTGTGTGAATTGAAAATACATCTGTTTAATGAAGCTTTTCCTTAATTACTATTTTCAAATAGTTTAACGGTGGGGTGTTAGAAAGAGTTTTGAAATATTATGTAATACAATTTATGCGTGCTGGTCCAGTCATTCCGAGAAGTAATGCTAAAATAATAGTTTTGGTTTCAAAGAATGTGTAATAAGTGAAAACGGTTTAGCATTTCTCCTGTGTGTATATAAACTCTTTGTTAAATAAACAGGATTCCATTTCGATAAAAGACGAAGCTTTTTACTTCATAAGTTTGGGCAACGAATTTTCGGGTTATAAAAATCCTTGTAAATCTACACTAATTAAAAGCGTACAGGAAGGCGCACTCAGAATTATGGGCACACAAAATGTTAAGAAGGAAGCTTTAACGTCAAATGTTTTTACGTCATTGATGGACAGATTCGGAGACCAGATTTACGTACCGTTCCTATCTATCACTGGATTTGCTGGATTTCATACGTATATCGAGATGGCGATATTCGGATATCTGACGTTGATTTCTTCGATACTCGTATACAAAAAAAATGGAAGAGGAAGACTGATTTTTATAGGGTAGAGCGGATGTTATTGTCACAAAAACACTTAACTCCAACTATCTAGTTTCTATCTATGGTCACCATAGTCTGAGGTCAGGTGGAGCTACAGCGGCGGTGAACGGGTGTCTGATCGTCTGCTCAAAACACATTGACGGTAGAAGACGGAAAGGCAGGCAATGAATGTGTATGTAAAAGACTTGGAGGAAAGAACAACTGTCAGTCGGAGCATCAGAGGACACCAAGTGATTACAAAAGTGAAAATTAATTAGCTCATTTTAATTTGTCGAGAGGTGATGGTCGTCAGAGTTCACATCCATTTCGAGAATATTCACCTTTTATTCAACATCGCTACATAAATTGCTGCGAGCTACATTGATAAATCGCTTTGCTCCGTTTTCATATGTCAAAATTCACTTATTATAGTGACGTCAGGAAATACGACGTCATTTATTTTCGACGTCAGAAACATTTCCCTCATAATACTTTAGCAATGGAGATTATAAGAATTATAATCTGATAAAATAGTGACGAAGTCGAACAAAAGCAAATTTTGCGAAATTACATCTGCCGCGGATATTATTAACTTTGCAGTATAAGATGGGAACTGAACCAATGAAAGCTGCATTATTGCACCATTACAAGAACGACACAGGGAAACGATATATATTGAAATTACATTAAATGGCCAACAAACATATGATCATTTTGCAAAAATGGTAAATACTAACGGCATTATATTACTTGGCTAAATCAAAATTAAAACAATAGAGAATACCGACATCATATTGCTTGGCTATATCAACAATACATCAATAGAGAATACCGACATCATATTGCTTGGCTATATCAACAATAAAACAATAGAGAATACCGACATATTATTGCTTGGCTATATCAACAATATAACAATAGAGAATACAGACATCATATTGCTTGGCTATATCAACAATAAATCAATAGAGAATACAGACATCATATTGCTTGGCTATACCAACAATAAAACAATAGAGAATACCAACATAATATTGCTTGGCTATATCAACAATATAACAATAGAGAATACCGACATCATATTGCTTGGCTATATCAACAATATAACAATAGAGAATACCGACATCATATTGCTTGGCTATATCAACAATAAATCAATAGAGAATACCGACATCATATTGCTTGGCTATATCAACAATAAAACAATAGAGAATACCGACATCATATTGCTTGGCTATATCAACAATAAGACATTGGAGAATACTGACATGATAATGTAAATCTAGCTGAAACGATAGAAAGAGGACAAAATATAACAAGAGGCCCAGAGGGCCTGTATCGCTCACCTGGATTTCATGAGATATGAAACAAGAATGATGATTAAGTATATTTGTCACTGGTATTGCTATGTCAATATATCATAGGCATTTTATATGGGTACGTGAGGATTTGATGTCAAAAAATGCATTAATCCATGAAATAAAATCAACTTTTGGCACAACCCCATAGGGATCCTACCACACAAATGTTTGCTTAGTTTCAGAAAAGAAGTTGTTTAAACCAATTGACCCCTTTTGACCCTGTCTTCTGCACCCCGGGGGGAGTGGGGGTCAGTTCCTTCCTTTATAAAATTTTGAATCCCTACCCAAAAGGATGCTACCAGGCAAATATGAACGATATCTCTTGCTTAGTTTCAGAGAAGAAGTTGTTCATATCAATTCAGCCAAATTGACCCCACTTGGCCCCGCCCCTCAGGCCCCCGGGGGGTCAGCCTCACCATTTGTACAATTTTGAATGCCCACCCAATAGTGATATTACCAGGCAAATATGAGCAATATCCATTGCTTGGTTTCAGAGAAGAAGTCGCTAATATCAATATAGCCAGATTGACCACATTTGGCCCCGCCCCTCAGGCCCCCGGGGGGTCAGCTCCATCATTTGTACAATTTTTAATCCCCACCCCATAGTGATGCTACCAGGCAAATATGAGCGATATCCAACACTTGGTTTCAGCTAAGAAGTCGTTTATATTAAGAGAGCCAAATTGACCCCTTTTGGCCCCGCCCCTCAGACCCCTTGGGGGTCAGCCCCACCATTTGTACAATTTTGAATCCCCACTCCATAGGGATGTTACCAGGTAAATATGAGTGAAATCCATTGCTTAGTTTCAGAGCAGAAGTCGTTTATATTAAATATCAATTCTGTAAAACTGACCCCTTTTGGCCCCGCCCCTCAGACCCCAGGGGGTCAGCCCCGTCATTTGTACAATTTCAAATTCCTACCCCAAGGTGATGCTACCAGTAAAATATGAGAGATATCCATTGTTTGGTTCCAGAGAAGAAGTCAATTATATGAATATAGCCAAATTGACCACATTTGGCCCCGCCCCTCAGGCCCCTGGGGGGTCAGTCCCATCATTTGTACAATTTTAAATCCCAACCCCATAGTGATGCTACCAGGCAAATATGAGTGACAGGCATTGCTCGGTTTCAGAGAAGAAGTCGTTTATATCAATATAGCCAAATTGACCACATTCGGCCCCACCCCCTCAGGCCCCTGGGGGGTCAGCCCCATCATTTGTACAATTTTGAATTCCCACCCCATAATGATGCTACCAGGCAAATATGAGCGATAGCCATTGCTTGGTTTCAGAGAAGAAGTCGTTTATATCAATATAGCCAGATTGACCACATTTGGCCCTGCCCCTCAGGCCCCTGGGGGGTCAGCCCCATAATTTGTACAATTTTGAATCCCCACCCCATAATGATGCTACCAGGCAAATATGAGTGATAGCCATTGCTTGGTTTCAGAGAAGAAGTCGTTTATATCAATAGCTCAAAAATGACCCCTTTAGGCCCCGCCCCAGAGGCCCCCAGGGGGTCAGCCCCATCATTTGTACAATTCTGAGTCCCCTACCCATAGGGATGCTTCTGATCAAATTTGGTCAAATTCTGATGTGTGGTTATGAAGAAGAAGTCAATTGTTGACGGACGGACGGACGACGGACGACGGACGGACGGACGGACGACGGACGCAACGGTATGGCATAAGCTCACCTTGGTCCTTCGGACCAGGTGAGCTACAAAGGAAGTATTTATCTGCGGATATTACATCGCCGGTTTGTTTTCAAATTAATTTCAACCATTTGTTTAATTAATGTCACAGAGGCAGACTGAATGTAGTCAATGAAAAGTATAAAGGTAACTTTTCTTTAGCTTGATATGGGTAAGGCAATAAACCAAATATCCCAAATACGATCCCTAGCCGAGACTATGAATATTATGCGACACTCGGTTACAATTTTATCGAGGAAACATGTTAAGATAGGGACATATGTGTACATAATTGTCGGTCTATAATATACGTTATACGTTCAGGAAGGCCACACTACATAACATTAGCATCCGGTTTTGCCATAAGTGGATGTTTCATTTAAGCAGTAACACTACAGTTATTTACGTAATTAAAAATAAATGGTCAGACATTCTTAGTTTCCCTAATGTGAATTAGGTGAAATTGTTAAACCACCGCAGGCATTTATAACACAGAATGGATATTATTTCATTATGCTGTAACGCGGGACGAGTGTCGGTAGAGATAGTTAGAAATGAACAAACCAAACAACAATTTATTTACAATTCACAAAAGTACATTTCACTTAACATGTCTGCCATCTCTCCCGCATCCACTCATTCACATCCATACAATTGTATAAATTAGCACGTTGGTTTCATACAGAAGTTCCATATCTACATAAAACCAGGCACAATGCATACATTTGTAGTTCCAGTCTATGTTCCTTGTTAACAACAAGATAACAGTTCAGGTGCTGTCCGCTCCTGTATGAACTGAATCATAAACTGGTTGTCAACTAGGTGACAACTCTCTTGGTATGGTTGACACCGATGTCCATCCGAAACCGTTACTGACGGACTGAGATGCTACGCAACATGTACATCTATCAAACACTAGTATCCACTACTAGTTCCACAATGCAGGCTCTGGCTGACCTTGTAGCGACCTTGACTTGCTAGCTGTTGATGACCTGTGGCTAACTTTGATCCGATGTAAGGGAAGGTCCTGGTGCCTCGTTTTCTAGTATCCACCGCAAAGTCCAGATGCGGTCGTACTCATTAACATATACGGCTCATTAGACGTCAACCGGACAATATCAGGACTTTAAATGGAACACGAGAGTGACATATAGCTTAATACAGATGGTACTTACCACAGTATGTAAAATGTGCCTGTATCTACTGAGGTAGGCCGCTATGAGTATCAAAACCCAAGACAGGTGGCTAATGCGCGTCAACTCATGTTTACCTGCGTCCTGAGCTCGTGCACTTCCGTTCTCTGCTTAGATGTACTTACCGTAACGTCCGTCAAAGGACCAGGTGATTTGTAACAATAAACTGGACATTCACGCAAAAACATTATAAGATCAAGCATAGACACCACAAGACAATACATACGATCGTGACGTATGCGTTGTTCAGCATCCTATTATCGTGTACGGCTATGGTCACTAAAAGACGGCCTCCTCAGTGCCGAATTGCATGCATGGACTTTTTGGGAGGCTGCCGTTAGGTTTCGTTTTGTATTCTTTCACGTCATATCAACAGCTATGGTAATTTAAGGACGGCATCCCCTGTGTGTGAGATGCCCGTGTATTTGACGTGTGTATTTCGGGATGTTTCAGTAGCCGAAGACTACTAGTCGGACACCTTACCTGGTAATTAGCAAATTAGTCGCTCGTCTCACAAAAATGCTAAGCGCTAAGCAAAGTAGCAACTATTAATGTATTGATTTAGCAAGGAGACACATCCCAAAAGCATCTGCACTATTGAAAACTAAATTAGCAATTGCTGCAGTTCTAATACGTTCTTATCTAAGTTATTAATTATCACGGTCAAACTATTGTGGTAATATGACGCATTCTTGCTGATACACCGAATTGGGAGGTTACATCGACCAATCATATGAGGTTTCTTAATATCCGCTACACACATGCCAAGCTTCCGATCAGCATATGAAACATATTGCATGTTAATCATGAAACTGTATTACACAGCACTATACAATATATACATACTCCGACAATCATCGAACTGTGTCATTTATCTTTAGACCACTATATATCTGAATTCGCTGTTAAAACAACGTTCTTGTGGTGGTTTTGAGTCAGTTCTACCATCATGAATATATCGCATGAATCGTATACCAATGGGAGCCGTGAGAATACACGGGAAGCTAAAAGCGGGTATGACTTAGAACTGGTTGGTATAAATGACGGGTCGTTTGTGTTAATGCACTCCCTGGCGATCACGTGCCTTGGTCTGAGCATGTTGTCGGCCTTGTGCGTAATCGTTGCTTCCACACAGGACCGAGGATTGAGAGGTTTTTTTTCCTGGACAAAAAGCGAACGATTTGTGTTTTATATGGCATGCACTGAAATAACGCTTGGCTTAACACACACTTTCGATCACTCGCAGATTCTGATCACTCGGGATCACGTTCGACCGGAAGAGCTTTGTCAATTCTTTGCATTTGTTCTCTACACCTTTGTATGTGCACAGCTTCTAACAGTCAACATGATAGCAATTACTGTTTTCCGTATAATTTATCTGCATCATAATGTAGAGTACGGCAGAAACGATTGGAAATTATTTTTATTGATATTCGGATTGCCCATTTCATCTGCTGCTGTTTATGCCTCCACAGGACAGTTTGGAACAAATGGTACTTTGTGAGTATTTTACTTTACAGTCTATGAATTCTCCAGTAGAAGTATTTTCGATATAAGATTCAGGAACTGTAGACATATCGGTCAAAGTAACATTTCAAAAAGAAATATAGGCTATATATACAAGTCAAAATAATATTATCATTTATTGTTTTATGAAGAAAATGTATACAATATTCATAACTAAATGAACCCATTTTTATTTCAGTTGTTTCTTCGACATTGTAAATGGAATTATAAGCTACGTAATTGTTGCCATACTCATGATTCTCATTCTGATCATCAACACTGTCCTTTATGGGCTTACCTTGTTTCGGATTCGAAAGGACACAAAAGAAACGGAGAAATCACTCGGACCAAGAATTGAAGCTACTCACAGAACTCAACGAGCGGCCCGGAATATGTTTCTATTTTTGATCGTGTATTTTATTCAATGGTTGCCAGCTTCTTTACTATCTGTTGCTGTCATCTTTCCAAACCCACCAGATTTTATGATCCATCTAGTGGTAACGTTCTCTAACATAGGTGGCGTTTTGAACGGAATTGTTTATTATGTCATCAGAAGAAGACGGCATCGGGATCAATAGTTGGCAAGTGTTTCATAATCAACTGAAACAGCACAGACACAATTGACATGATGGATGTTATCTGTAGAATCTCATTCTTGAATTAATCTACGCATCAAAATAAGATGTAAGGCAACACTGGAGACTTTGACAGGCATATTTAAGAGTGTTTGGTTTGGTTTGGTTTTAATTTTTTAACGACCTATCACCAGCTAAGGTCATCTAAGGACGGCGTCTCGTGCGTGCGACATGTATGCGTGTGGTGAGTGCGTATGTGTGTTTTGGGAGGCTGTGGTATGTTTGTGTCAAGTCTCCTTGTGATAGGCCGGAACTTTTGCCGATTTATTGTGCTACTTCACTGAAGCATACTGCCGAAGACGCCCAGCAGAACACCCCACCCGGTCACATTATACGGAAAACGGGCGAACCAGTCGTCTTACTCCTGATGTGCTGAGCGCTAAGCAGGAGTAGAAACTACCATTTTTAAAGACTCTGGTATGTTTTGGCCAGGGAACAGAACTCAAAGCCTTCCTCACAGGGGCGAACGCTCAACAAAGGACCAAAAGTGAGGCATTGTCAAGGGAGACATTAGGAAGAAGAAAGATGGTAAGCAAGAAGAGAAAAGATAAGATCCCAAATTTAATCGCCTCTTACGATCATGCAATGGGGGCAGCAGGTACAATTTTTACGCCTACCTGCAGTGCAGTGTTTACGTGTATTATATTATTAGACAATGTAAAGTACGTGTACACTTATATACATATAATATTACTTGACACTTCTATTCTTCTGACATCAGTGACACATGCAATAGAACTGCATTATTATTTAACATGATTTCAAATATGATAAACAATGGAGCCAGACCAAATAACTGAAGAATGCTTTGCATGATAAAAAAAAATAGCATGCACTATGTTTGAAGATTCATAGCAATATCTACTTTAAAACTAATCTTAGATTGATGACAATTATCATATTTCAGTACAATTGACCCTTTATTTATAGATGTAATGGTTTTGTTCAGAAAAAATATAAGTGTGATATTTCATTAAAATATGGAGGCAATTATGGCCACTGCTGCAGTGAAAAATGACGAAGTCGAAACATTATTTCTGTAAGCATTTACATTGATATTGTCATTTGACACACCGGTATTAAGACCTTTTTATGCATAATACCATAATGTGATATACCCTGCCGAAAAATGTTCACTACAGTAATAAAACACAATACACTAAATTATTTCCAAGATATGTCTCTAAAATAAGACAATATCGCAATTTGATGTATAGATAATACAGGTTCGACATTTTTTCTGAAATTCTGCCAATCTTCAACTCATCACCATATGCCAATTAATTACATTTGGACTCATACTTTACGCCAAATTATATTTCGTTGAATATAACGTCATTTGACAGCATACATTTTGATAGTTGTTTAAATAAAAACGTGAACCCTGTCGTCAGTTGGGCAACATTAAGTAGGCTATAGCACAGGCCCCTGGGACCTTTTGATATTTTTTTCAAACATACCTCATAGGGAACAACCAAACAATTGAAAAAATATATTTTTGAAACAGCCCCTGTGTATAGAAAGTTGAGCCAAGGATAAAATGTCTGGCAGCCACTGATTGGCCAGTATGTTATAAAGCGAGAAAATAGATATGTAGCCTGATAGGAAACTATCAATAAGAAATGTTGATAATAATTTCGTAAGTCCGATTGATTTTTTCCCAAAAGTTCAGGTAATAACAATTAACAGGTAAACATTTCAGATTTTTGAGAATTTTTACTGCGAAATTCACCCATTTTCAAAATGGCTACCCTGGAGAAAATTTGAGCTGAAGGACCCAACTTTTTTTTTGATAAGGTATTATATCAGACCCTAAACTTTTGTTATAAACCATAATTGTCATATTGAATTCAAGAATTTGAATGAAATAGCCAAAACGTTAACACTAAAGTCTATTGGAAAACAATTGGTTGGTTGGTCTCTATAGGTTGTCTCAAAGTTTGCTACAAATAACTCTTGCGTTTTGACAGATTGTTTCGAGGGCAAAATGGCATTGTTCATGCAAAAGGTCCTTTGTCAGGAAATATAATTATTTTTGTATACACTATATATCGGCTTTCATGATATTCCGGTTCTTGTAGATTCATAGTTACACCAAATTGAAAAGGAAACTACTCCCGTGATTCAGACTTGAGGTAGCAACACTGTTATGTACTTGTACCCATCTTCAGACTTCCTGCCCTGCAGGTAGGGCGTAAGAATTGTACCTGCTGCCCCCATTGCATGATCGTAAGAGGCGACTGAATTTGGGATCTTATCTTTCCTCTTCTTTCTTACAAACTTTCTTCTTCCTAATGTCTCCCTTGACAATGCCTCACTTTTGGCCTTTAGTTGAGCGTTCGTCCCTGTGAGGAAGGCTTTGGGTTCTGTCCTCTGGCCGAGACATACCAGAGTCTTTAAAAAAGGTAGTTTCTACTCCTGCTTAGCGCTCAGCATATTAGGAGTGGGACGACTGGTTCACCCGTTGTCAGTATAATGTGACCGAGTGGGGTGTGCTGCTGGGTGTCTTCGGCAGTATGCTCCAGTGAGGTAGCACTATAAATCGGCAAAAGTCCCGGCCTACCACAAGGAGACTTCACACAAACATACCGCAGCCTCTCAAAACACACATACGCACTCACCACACGCATACATGTCGCACGCACGGGAGGCCGTCCTTAAATGACCTTAGCTGTTAATAGGACGTTAAACAAAATAAACCAACCAAACCAAACATCTTCAGACTTCAGTCTTTCATGGTTCGGTTCGGCACTTACTGTTTGGAGGGGTATCACCATCCTACATTTCTAGGTTAGACCCTCTTTCAGATCATGTAATAATGCCTCCCCACCCCTGTCCGGTTATTGTGGGTTGTTGGTCATACCCAATTTGACAAGCATATAATCAAAAACATGCTACACTCTAGTAAGGAGTAAGTATTTATTGCATATGTGTATGTGTGTGTCTAAGTATGAGTCAGCCTCTTACTCCAAACTTCTTATATGCATAGATGATGTATAAAACCTTGAGTGAAAGTCTATGAATCAGTATATATATGTATCGTTACTATAAGGATGTAATTTAGTACAATCTGTATAGTCATCAAACCTATCTATAAAGTAAGTAGTAAATACATACGTGGCAGTCATATTTATCATAAAGTTATTTGTTAAAACATAAGTCGTTAGATATAATTACTGTTGTATACAAAATGTACTTAATGAGTATGGTTGTATAGGGAAGACAGCCATTAGGGCCTGCTGTATGCTCATGGTATTAGGAACTCTTGAAAAAATAAGGTTTAAGGATTGTTGTTGTAAACAAATGTCACACACTGCATATATAAGAATTGTTCTTTTGAAAATAAAACGTCATAGAATTGTTGTACACTAAATGTAAAATACTGCTTTATATTAAACGCCATAGGATTGTTGTTCAATACATGTATGACTGTTGTGTGATAAACGTCATGAGTTATTGTACACTAAATGTATTACTTGTACAATAAACGTCGTATGATTCATTGTACGCTAAATGTAAAAGACTTGTATATTTAATGTCATAGGATTGTTTAACATACTTGTCCTAAGACTTTTGTAAATAACCGTCATAGGATTGCTGTACACTTTATATTTTTGTATTATCAATGTCATATGATGTTTGTACAATTACTGTTTAAGGATGTTGTATAATAAAGGTCATAGGATTTTTGTACAGAAATGTCTTAAAATTGTTGTGTGATAAAGGTCTTAGTCTTGTTTTGTATACTAAATATCATTAGACTGTTGTGTGATAGAGGTCTGAGGCTTGTTTTGTATACTATATATCATTAGACTGTTGTGTGATAAAGGTCTGAGGCTTGCTCTGTATACTAAATGTCATTAGACTGTTGTGTGATAAAGGTCTGAGGCTTGTTTTGTATACTAAATATCATTAGACTGTTGTGTGATAGAGGTCTTAGTCTTGTTTTGTATACTAAATATCATTAGACTGTTGTGTGATAAAGGTCTGAGGCTTGCTCTGTATACCAAATGTCATTAGACTGTTGTGTGATAAAGGTCTGAGGCTTGTTTTGTATACTAAATATCATTACACTGTTGTGTGATAAAGGTCTTAGTCCTGTTTTGTATACTAAATATCATTAGACTGTTGTGTGATAAAGGTCTGATGAGGCTTGTTTTGTATACTAAATATCATTAGACTGTTTTGTGATAAAGTCTGAGGCTTGTTCTGTATACTAAATGTCATTAGACTGTTGTGTGATAAAGGTCTGAGGCTTGTTTTGTATACTAAATATCATTAGACTGTTGTGTGATAAAGGTCTGAGGCTGGTTTTGAATACTAAATATCATTAGACTGTTGTGTGATAAAGGTATTAGGCTTGTTTTGTATACTAAATATCATTAGACTGTTGTGTGATAAAGGTCCGAGGCTTGTTTTGTATACTAAACGTCCTAAGTTTGTTTATGTTGTATATGGAAGATCTTAGAATGGCCGTTCTCTACTATAGGTCTAAGATGGAGTTTCCTGATGGGTGTCCTCAGTATGCTCTAGGGACGTTACACTATAAAACGCAATAGATCCGCTCTATTACAAGACAACAAAGACGAGCATCCTGCACACATGCAATGCCGTCCTCAAATGAACAAGCTTTTGATAGGACGTTAATCAAATCAATACCGAACAAAACAATAGAGTCATCTAAAGGTGCATATTTAAAACGTCCTCTCACTGCAGTATGATGCGAAAGGCAATTTGACCTGGCATTGCTCCCGATCAATTATATTGACAGTAGATGTATGACTTTAGTCTGTGTGCCATTGCTCACCACTCTCATACATGTCGCACTCACGGGAGGCCGTCCTTAAATGACCTTAGCTGTTAATAGGACGTTAAACAAAATAAACCAAACCAAACCAAACTACCTGACAGCCGCGAAACTTAATCAGGAAGCGGTGCAGCGTCAAAGGATAAATTAAAACGCAAAGAAAAAAGAGAAAGGTATCAAAATTTCCGGGCCCCCTTGGGGAAGAAGAGGCGCTTTTGGGATTTTTTTTTTTCTTCTTTTTTAAAACTTTCTTCCCCCAAGTCTCCTTCTGCCCTTTTGGCCTTTATTGGGCGTTTTTGGGGGGGCTTGGGTTTGTTCGGGCCGGGGGACATAAAAAGGTTTTTAAAAAAAGTTTTTACTCTGCTTAGGCCAGAATATTGGGGGAGGGGACGAGGGTTCACCCGTTTGATAAGTGACCGAGGGGTGTCCCGGGGTGTCTTCGGCAGTATGCCCCAGTGAGGTAGCACTATAAATCGGCAAAAGTCCCGGCCTACCACAAGGAGACTTCACACAAACACACCGCAGCCTCTCAAAACACACATACGCACTCACCACACGCATACATGTCGCACGCACGGGAGGCCGTCCTTAAATGACCTTAGCTGTTAATAGGACGTTAAACAAAATAAACCAACCAAACCAAACATCTTCAGACTTCAGTCTTTCATGGTTCGGTTCGGCACTTACTGTTTGGAGGGGTATCACCATCCTACATTTCTAGGTTAGACCCTCTTTCAGATCATGTAATAATGCCTCCCCACCCCTGTCCGGTTATTGTGGGTTGTTGGTCATACCCAATTTGACAAGCATATCATCAAAAACATGCTACACTCTAGTAAGGAGTAAGTATTTATTGCATATGTGTATGTGTGTGTCTAAGTATGAGTCAGCCTCTTACTCCAAACTTCTTATATGCATAGATGATGTATAAAACCTTGAGTGAAAGTCTATGAATCAGTATATATATGTATCGTTACTATAAGGATGTAATTTAGTACAATCTGTATAGTCATCAAACCTATCTATAAAGTAAGTAGTAAATACATACGTGGCAGTCATATTTATCATAAAGTTATTTGTTAAAACATAAGTCGTTAGATATAATTACTGTTGTATACAAAATGTACTTAATGATTATGGTTGTATAGGGATGACAGTCATTAGGGCCTGCTGTATGCTCATGGTATTAGGAACTCTTGAAAAAATAAGGTTTAAGGATTGTTGTTGTAAACAAATGTCACACACTACATATATAAGAATTGTTCTTTTGAAAAAAAACCGTCATAGAATTATTGTACACTAAATGTAAAATACTGTTTTATATTAAACGCCATAGGATTGTTGTTCAATACATGTATGACTGTTGTGTGATAAACGTCATGAGTTATTGTACACTAAATGTATTACTTGTACAATAAACGTCATATGATTCATTGTACGCTAAATGTAAAAGACTTGTATATTTAATGTCATAGGATTGCTGTACACTTTATATTTTTTGTATTATCAATGTCATATGATGTTTGTACAATTACTGTTTCAGAATGTTGTATAATAAAGATCATAGGATTGTTGTACAGAAATGTCTTAAAATTGTTGTGTGATAAAGGTCTTAGTCTTGTTTTGTATACTAAATATCATTATACTGTTGTGTGATAGAGGTCTTAGTCTTGTTTTGTATACTAAATATCATTAGACTGTTGTGTGATAGAGGTCTTAGTCTTGTTTTGTATACTAAATACCATTAGACTGTTGTGTGATAAAGGTCTGAGGCTTGTTCTGTATACTAAATATCATTAGACTGTTGTGTGATAAAGGTCTGAGGCTTGTTCTGTATACTAAATGTCATTAGACTGTTGTGTGATAAAGGTCTGAGGAATGTTCTGTATACTAAATATCATTAGACTTTTGTGTGATAAAGGTCTTAGTCCTGTTTTGTATACTAAATATCATTAGACTGTTGTATGATAAAGGTCTGAGGCTTGTTTTGTATACTAAATATCATTAGACTGTTGTGTGATAAGGTCTGAGGCTTGTTTTGTATACTAAATATCATAAGACTGTTGTGTGATAAAGGTCTGAGGTTTGTTTTGTATACTAAATATCATTAGACTGTTGTGTGATAAAGGTCTTAGTCTTGCTTTGTATACTGAATATCATTAGACTGTTGTGTGATCAATGTATGAGGCTTCTTTTGTATACTAAATAGCATTAGTCTGTTGTGTGATAGAGGTCTTAGTCTTGTTTTGTATACTAAATAGCATTAGACTGTTGTACGATAAAGGTCTGAGGCTTGTTTTGTATACTAAATATCATTACACTGTTGTGTGATAAAGGTCTGAGGCTTGTTTTGTATACTAAATACCATTAGAATATTGTGTGATAAAGGTCTGAGGCTTGTTTTGTATACTAAATATCATTAGACTGTTGTGTGAAAAAGGTCTGAGGCTCGTTTTGTATACTAAATATCATTACACTGTTGTGTGATAAATGTCTGAGGCTTGTTTTGTATACTGAATACCATTAGACTGTTGTGTGATAGGTCTGAGGCTGGTTTTGTATACTGAATATCATTAGACTGTTGTGTGATAAAGGTCTGAGGCTTGTTTTGTATACTAAATATCATTACACTGTTGTGTGATAAAGGTCTTAGTCCTGTTTTGTATACTAAATGTCATTAGACTGTTGTGTGATAAAGGTCTTAGTCCTGTTTTGTATACTAAATATCATTAGACTGTTGTGTGATCAATGTATGAGGCTTATTTTGTATACTAAATAGCATTAGTCTGTTGTGTGATAGAGGTCTTAGTCTTGTTTTGTATACTAAATAGCATTAGACTGTTGTACGATAAAGGTCTGAGGCTTGTTTTGTATACTAAATATCATTACACTGTTGTGTGATAAAGGTCTGAGGCTTGTTTTGTATACTAAATACCATTAGAATATTGTGTGATAAAGGTCTGAGACTTGTTTTGTATACTAAATATCATGAGACTGTTGTGTGAAAAAGGTCTGAGGCTCGTTTTGTATACTAAATATCATTACACTGTTGTGTGATAACTGTCTGAGGCTTGTTTTGTATACTAAATATCATTAGACTGTTGTGTGATAAAGGTATGAGCTTGTTTTGTATACTAAATATCATTACACTGTTGTGTGATAAAGGTCTGAGGCTTGTTTTGTATACTAAATATCATTAGACTGTTGTGTGATAAAGGTCTGAGGCTTGTTTTGTATACTAAATATCATTAGACTGTTGTGTGATAAAGGTCTGAGGCTTGTTTTGTATACTAAATATCATTACACTGTTGTGTGATAAAGGTCTTAGTCCTGTTTTGTATACTAAATATCATTAGACTGTTGTGTGATAAATGTCTGAGGCTTTCTTTGTATACTAAATGTCATTAGTCTATTGTGTGATAAAGGTCTGAGACTTGTTTTTTGTATACTAAATATCATTACACTGTTGTGTGATAAAGTTCTGAGGCTTGTTTTGTATACTAAATATCATTACACTGTTGTGTGATAGAGGTCTTAGTCCTGTTTTGTATACTAAATATCATTAGACTGTTGTGTGATCAATGTCTGAGGCTTGCTTTGTATACTAAATATCATGAGACTGTTGTACGATAAAGGTCTGTGGCTTGTTTTGTATACTAAATATCATTAGACTGTTGTGTGATAAAGGTCTGAGGCTTGTTTTGTATACTAAATACCATTAGACTGTTGTGTGATGAAGGTCTTGGGCTTGTTTTGTATACTAAATATCATTAGAATGTTGTGTGATAGAGGTCTGAGGCTTGTTTTGTACACTAAATATCATTAGACTGCTGTGTGATAAAGGTCTGAGGCTTGTTTTGTATACTAAATATCATTAGTCTGTTGTGTGATAAAGGTCTGAGGCTTGTTCTGTATACTAAATATCATTACACTGTTGTGTGATAAAGGTCTTAGTCCTGTTTTGTATACTAAATATCATTAGACTGTTGTATGATAAAGGTCTGAGGCTTGTTTTGTATACTAACTATCATTAGACTGTTGTGTGATAAAGGTCTGAGGCTTGTTTTGTATACTAAATATCATAAGACTGTTGTGTGATAAAGGTCTGAGGTTTGTTTTGTATACTAAATATCATTAGACTGTTGTGTGATAAAGGTCTTAGTCTTGCTTTGTATACTAAATATCATTAGACTGTTGTGTGATAGGTCTGAGGCTGGTTTTGTATACGGAATATCATTAGACTGTTGTGTGATAAAGGTCTGAGGCTTGTTCTGTATACTAAATGTCATTAGACTGTTATGTGATTAAGGTCTGAGGCTTGTTTTGTATACTAAATATCATTAGACTGTTGTGTGATAAAGGTCTGAGGCTTGTTTTGTATACTAAATATCATTACACTGTTGTGTGATAAAGGTCTGAGGCTTGTTTTGTATACTAAAAACCATTAGAATATTGTGTGATAAAGGTCTGAGGCTTGTTTTGTATAGTAAATATCATTAGACTGTTGTGTGAAAATGGTCTGAGGCTCGTTTTGTATACTAAATATCATTACACTGTTGTGTGATAAAGGTCTGAGGCTTGTTTTGTATACTAAATATCATTAGACTGTTGTGTGATAAAGGTATGGGCTTGTTTTGTATACTAAATATCATTACAATGTTGTGTGATAAAGGTCTGAGGCTTGTTTTGTATACTAAATATCATTAGACTGTTGTGTGATAAAGGTCTGAGGCTTGTTTTGTATACTAAATATCATTACACTGTTGTGTGATAAAGGTCTTAGTCCTGTTTTGTATACTAAATATCATTAGACTGTTGTGTGATAAATGTCTGAGGCTTTCCTTGTATACTAAATATCATTAGTCTGTTGTGTGATAAAGGTCTGAGACTTGTTTTTTGTATACTAAATATCATTACACTGTTGTGTGATAAAGTTCTGAGGCTTGTTTTGTATACTAAATATCATTACACTGTTGTGTGATGAAGTTCTGAGGCTTGTTTTGTATACTAAATATCATTACACTGTTGTGTGATGAAGGTCTTAGTCCTGTTTTGTATACTAAATATCATTAGACTGTTGTGTGATAAATGTCTGAGGCTTGCTTTGTATACTAAATATCATGAGACTGTTGTACGATAAAGGTCTGTGGCTTGTTTTGTATACTAAATATCATTAGACTGTTGTGTGATAAAGGTCTGAGGCTTGTTTTGTATACTAAATACCATTAGACTGTTGTGTGATAAAGGTCTTGGGCTTGTTTTGTATACTAAATATCATTAGACTGTTGTGTGATAGAGGTCTGAGGCTTGTTTTGTACACTAAATATCATTAGACTGCTGTGTGATAAAGGTCTGAGGCTTGTTTTGTATACTAAATATCATTAGTCTGTTGTGTGATAAAGGTCTGAGGCTTGTTCTGTATACTAAATATCATTACACTGTTGTGTGATAAAGGTCTTAGTCCTGTTTTGTATACTAAATATCATTAGACTGTTGTATGATAAAGATCTGAGGCTTGTTTTGTATACTAACTATCATTAGACTGTTGTGTGATAAAGGTCTGAGGCTTGTTTTGTATACTAAATATCATAAGACTGTTGT